>NC_135521.1:11552500-11810000 GCF_051989575.1 Stigmatopora nigra
AAATCCTTATATTCTTATGAAAAATCACGGAAATAACATCTATATATGACAATTCTAGCTATAAAAACTTTCAAGACTGTCAATGCCAATCTCTGACAAAATGTTTAATGTTTACTAAGCTTACACTTGTACTCTTTTTGACATAGTTTAAATATGATGAACCTTGTTCTTGTCTTATTTAGGATAACAAAGAAAAAATCTTATATGTAAGAAAAACATTGAAAAACCAGGCCCACAATTGAAACAAAAACTCAAAGGAAAACCTGATTGCGATGGTAATGTCTCCTTCTCCAGGCCAAAGAGTCTGAGCTGGCGGTCATCTGCAACCTCCTAGAGGACCCTGGCCTTTGCTCCCAGACCTTCAGGGAATGGAAACAGTGGCATAGTGAGCTCTATTCTGACATCTGTCAGCTCAGCAGCCCCGGCACCAACGGCCAGGACGATCTCTCCCCTCTCAGCGCTCCCATCATGACCCACACACACTCCTTTATTGAAACCCATGTGTGAGAAATATGACAAACTCGGACACCCTACCGCTCTATCAAAACTCTCCCACAATACAAACAGCCAATCACATGTAGTAAAACATGTTCTAAGGTGTAAATATAGAAAGAACTATCTGATAATACGACTGTATGAACTTTTGATATTTCTGAGGACCTGGCAGGGAGCCTGTTGCATGCCCGAAGAGAAATCATTAATCTTATTTTGTCTGTGGAACTCCGCATAAAGTCCACATGCCTGTAAAGAAGGAAATGGGGGTATAATGGAGATGTTTGGACACATTACGTGTCCTTTGTATACCACTCCTTTTGTTTTTGCTATATTTCTGATTGATTTTAGGGGGAGGCGCATCTATGTAGCAGCAATACAGAGGAATTCTTTTCACCACAGCACTGTACTTTTGTACTGATAAACTTGCACCCAGAGTCAACACTCCTTCGCTTTCTCCCTCACTTTTTCTCTGTTAATTCTTCACTGCATATCATGCTGACAGCCCTGTTATTTTACAAGTTGATTTGACAGGGAAGTGTGGGAAAACTAAGCTCAGTGACTTTATTTAAAGACTGTGATAGGTTGACATTAAAATGGTTAACCTTTCTTTACCAATGAAAATAACTATTTTAGCCAACAACAGCATTATTCACTACATACTCTCAAACTGTGAAAGAGTTTATGTGCAAACTGCACCTATTTTTTTTTTTAATCTTTATCACTCCATCTCTGGTCTCTGTCATTTTAATGCTAACTTTTATTTTGCTTTTGTTTTAGTTTGTTATATTGTTGTAGTTTTAAAATCATGTGTATGTTTATACTACTGTGTATACTAATGTAAATGTTTGTGTTCCACAACCACTGTGAATTGCTTTTAGAAAGGAACACAGTATTTGTTACCCCGCATTTTTTTTTGTTTGTTTGAGTGTGATAGCAAGAGTGATTATAAAAAAAGTCAGTTATTAAAAAAGAAAAATGCACTTTCTATATATTTTTCAGCTCATTGACAACATCACAGGGTTTGTGTCATTGGGCTCTTTTACCTTTGCTATTCAAAATATCAGGTAAAGTCATCTCATTTTCCCCCAGATTTATGTACAGTGGACTAATGTATTTAAATATAGAAAAATATATAACTATTTATGTTTTGTGTCATGAATTATAATGTAAAAAAAGTATTTTATGCCAAGGTTTTGCATTGTACCCCTCTTTATTCTGTTGTATTTGATTGAACTCAGCAAATCTGTCACCAATCAAGTTTTGTTTTTGTTTTTTTTAATTGTTATTCATTAAGAGTTAGTTATTCATTGGCATTTTTTTATGTGCTGCATGACAACAAGGCTTGGACTGATTTGATTGGACAGGGTAAAACATTGTAGATCTTTTCTTTCTTTCTTTTCTTTTAATGCTCCTTGTTTTATTCCCAAATGATACACTTAAAAAGCATAACTTAAAATGATTTTAGACTTTTAATTATGTCCAGAAATGTGAAAAAAACTTGTTAGAACATGTAAACAACTGTAAAATAGGGAAGGATAGTTTATCAATCAGAATTTAACATGCCTCTTCCATCAGTAATTTGGTTTATGCACCACAAACTGAGCCCAAATTAGAAACATGCAGTCAAAATATAAAGAAAATATCATTTGTTTGCAATATCAGGCAGTAATTATACCGATCCAACATCAGGCCAAGGACAACAAGTGTAGCACCTACTGCATTAAACACGGTCTTTACATTTATTCTTCACCTTCTACTGTAAATCTTTAGTATAACTTCAGTTTGTATTATCATGTTACACGCCTGTCAAATATCAAACAGATAGCCTTTTGGTTTATTTTCTTTTTTGAATGATTTCTTTGAGAATATCACAAAGAAACTAAATGATGCAAGCACTTTCCCTGTGCCTCCCATCCCTCTCTTTGGCAACAGTAGGCTGACTATACTGGACTTCCTACATACACAGAGCTGTAGAAGAGTGGGAATGCAGTCTTGGTCTGCAGATGTCTATTTGGTTGTTATTATTTGGTGTGTTGCCTTTTTTTTTACCACCCTTCAAGCAACCTGTCTGTATACATACAAGGTTCATTTTGATTTGTGGCCACAGACTGTGTTGTCACCCCCACTTCATCTTTGTGTGTGTAGACCTGCAGAACCAACCCGAAAAGGGAGATTCCACTGTGTCTCTCTTCAGGGGTGTGCACCTCATGGAACATTGCACAGGTGTGTAAGATGTAAGTTGCACTGCGACATATAAAAGGAACATATTGCTCTTTTTCAATGATGATATTAGCTTACTGTAATTCTGTACAATGAACTGACAAAAGATGATATTAAAAAAAGACAACTACATTTATTCTTCCTAAAGTAGCCTTTTTTTGCTTTCATATATATGAATATATATTACAAAAAAAATTGTAAGTTGTTCAAATTTGACTCCAATAAACTGAATCCTCTGCACTACGAGCTTTGTTTTGTATGTGAGTGACTTGACCTTTTTTATTTGTTTGTTGTGCCTAATTTTCTAATTGTTGCCTAATTCTGGGTAATTATATGGCTCTCCAGCGGCTCTTAACCGTTCAATTAGAATCCAGATCCAAAATTAGTGTCATTACTTAAAAAAAACAACAACTAAAAAACAAACTTCATTTGTAATCCAATTCGGATGTTACCTGAAGCAGGTAAATACAAACGAATAAGCAAAGAAATTGGAACAGAATACAAGATATGTATGCATAAGTGCATTTTTTTCAATCATTCCTGAAGATGCAAGCGTCATGACACTAACTGCAATATTATTTTTGACTACTAGAGGGCAGTAACGGATCGTGAATTGGAGACTAGAATATCTACAGAAGAAGAGGAAGGAGACGCTGTCATGGCGGCCAAGGTGAATTGTTTTATTTTCTTCAAACTTTCCGTTAGATTTATGGTTGATCTCAATGAATATGTTTACGATCGGGTTATTCAGATATTTCCTATGTGTAACCCATGCTCATTAATCCAAAAAGATGCATTAGTCATTCTGTCTGGCCTAATAAAGCTCATGCTAACGATATCCAGCGTACTGTACATAATTATGTATACTGCTGACAAAACTTTAGCCCTCCTACCCATTAATCAAACGGTTTAATAATTCCGATCGAAGTTCCTAGCTGTGGCATTTTAACTATTTAAAAGATCTAAATGCCTGTACTGATTATTTTCCCTTCCATTTAATTGCACCTAGATAGATTCAATACAAGTCCTGCAACTGTCACCATTACCTGTGCAATGACTACAAGTTCTATAGATATATAAACTATAGTATATATGTATGAACTTTCTCCATCAAAGTATAATCAACCACATTTTCTGATCTTAAGTTTGCATGCAATTTGGACACTTCTAGTGACATTTATTTTGTTATGCATGTGTGTAGGAATCAATTATATTGATACAATAATTCAAATTCAGTATTTATAATCCTTTCATACATGAGTTCACTACTCTCTTACTACTGAAAGTCAGATGCTGAATTGCAATATTTATTTCCTTAGGTGGCTATGGTGGCCGTCCCAGCGGTGCTGGGAATAGCCTCCATCAGAGTGTACACCATTAGTGAAGTGCCTACTGAAGGTCTCACTCGAGAGAAGGTACCCTTTCCCCAATCCACTCCATCTCTTTTGAGGCTATTGAACCATAAAATAATGCCTTCTTGTCCCTAGATGAATGTCTACACCCCAGCGACAAAGTCTGCTCAGGCCGAGCTTATTTCTCATAAGCCAGGTCTGGTAGAGAGTTGCCTGAGTACTGCAAGAGAAGGCCTACTACCCGTTGTCCATGTTGTTAAGGTATGGATTCTTTTAGAATTTAAGTTTACTGGTAACATGACATTGTTTTATAAGGTTTGAGGTTTGCTCTAGTTAATATAGGGTGGAAGAAAGTACTTGGATTGCATTTTTAAAATCTTTTTAAAATATACTTCTGTCCCATTGTTCCCATAGGGTGCCTGCATCTCTGTAAAAAGACGAAGTGTAAATATATACCACGCTGGAGAGGGTGAGTTTACTGTAGGTACCTGAAACTTTCTGTGGTTATTGTGAACACAACACTTATTGCCATTATTTAATTAATCATATGCATGTTGATTAGTTATTTTTCTAGATAAAGTAAATCTAATAAAGAGATGAATGTAAAATGTACTGTATGGACTTCCATTCTTATTGAAAAGAGAATTACGCTATTCAGAAGAGTTATGAAGTACTCTCAACCTCATTTTATTTAATGTTTTTTTTTCTTAGATGTGTACTATTACCTGAAAGATCCACCCCCGGGTTTCCTACCCAGGTTTGGCACTATCACCATGGCTGGCCTAGTTGGCATGTTATTGGCACGCAAAGGTAACTTGATCACACACACACACTCATAGTTTCTGCAGTAAATGTGCATGGGAAGACATTTTGGAGGATTATTATTATTTGTATTTATAGTATACAAGCAGACTTTGGCGACAAAACCTCTCTACTTTTGAAGCAGACATTTGTCTAATTTATATAGTTTTTTATTTTGACGCATTTTGCACGTCTTCCATTATTAGCCCAATAAAGACGTGGTCACAAAAACCTAATTTGAACATGTGTTTTAGGTTCTCGTTTGAAGAGGATTGCAGTTCCAGTAGGTCTTATGACTGCTGGAGCATCAGTGTGTTACCCAGCCCAGGCTGTGGCTGTCTTTAAGGTGAGGACATTGTCAAACTAACACTGTGACCAACTATTGTTGTTGTAGTATTCATGCGGTAAGACACGGATATTTTCTTGTTACCAAGGTGACCGGTAAGAAGGTGTATGCTGCAGGCCGATGGAGCCGTGCTGCTGTGTCTTCTTTGCTCTCCAATAAGCCCACAGAGTCGGATGCTGTTCCACAGCCACAGGTTATTTAGGCTTTTGATCATTAAAACGGAGGCAATATGCTCATGGTTGTGAATGAATATACATCCGTGAACTCAACCAAGAGTATAAGGGAGCTTTATCTAGTGCCGCACGGCATGTTTTGGCGAATTTAAAAACATAGTACTAAGTATAATACAATTTTTAACCACTATTTTTTTAACAATGGTGTTGTAGATATGGAACAGGAGTAATTCCCTGTATTCTCAGTTTTATTCTAGTGTTATACCGAAGGGTATAATCTAAACTACTTTGAAATGCACAATGATGATCGCAGCTAAGTAGGGGTATTCATCTTTTCCCCCCCCCCCCATTTGCTCCAGAGTCCAATTCCACACAGTGTTCAGAATTTTTAATGAACAATTATTTGATTTTTTTTTTCCTTCCAATGCCTGTGAATCATCACAAATGCTACAAGCTTAATGCAACTAATACATCTAAAATATTAGCTCTGACATAATAAAAAAAAAAACGAAGAAAAAGGCTAAAAAAAATGCTTCTGACGTTGTGCAGATTGCATAAAAAAGAAAAACCTATTTTACATTTTACTCATTTTGATTGCTGTCCATCATGAATACTTGACAGGCTGTGCCATCTCCAGAGGCTGCTGTGGTTGACGAGCCTCGTCACGGCTCAGAACCGTGCTCGACGCAGCACGCCACCATCTCAGACACCGAGGCGGGTTCAGTGGAGTGTGTTCCAACCGCTGATAATCTCATCACTGCTGTCGCTGCGGAAGAGATGTCAGTCACACACACGGAGACCTCAACCCAGCAGGTCTCTGCAGAGATAAACTCAGGTATAAAAAAATACTCCGTCTTCCAGTTTCTATGTGTTTATTTCCTCATGTCAATCCCATCACATATGCACACTAATGTTTTAATGCTGTGCTTTGTCCACCACAGCTTCTACAGAATCACTTCAGTGTGGTCAAAATGAGGTGCCTCAAGTCTCAGAGGAAGCAGTAGAGGGCGCTCTTGCTCCATCTGAAGATACAGTGGAAACATCAGATGTTATTTCTCCGGCTCCAGATAGCTTCCCTGCTGAGTCCCTGCCTGCTGAGCCCACAGCAAGTTCAGAACCCCAGACCAAGGAGTGTGCTCAAGTTCAACCGTCTCCAGCTAAGATTCCTGCTTGCACAGAGGAGCCGCCTACGCCAAAAACCTCAAATGAACCAGCAGGTAGTACTAATATTCTTCATGTCAGCATGAATTACTCGCTTCACTTGATGCCCCTCGCATTTGATCTAAACACAAAATATTGATTAGAAAAGGGTAACAAGCCAACTTAAGCAATATTCCATAATCATTTATTGTAAACAAGAATAATGACAGTGTGGTAATGGGCCTGCCATTTTAGGCTATTTTGTGCTTAAGACAATACATTTTTAATTTAAAAAAAAAATTAGGCAGTTAGATGGCATATACAGTAAATCAGTATTCACATAGGTTTTCATACAGATACCCAAAATGTGTGGGTTTTAACACAATGGGGAAAGATGGCTTGACAGGATTTATTTTTTTCATCAAACCATTAATTCCTCTTACATCCACCAACTCGATCCACGGGAGCAGCTGTAGGCCGTCAATTGTGACGTCTGATTCACAAAGCATTCATGCTTCACATTGTGGAAGTGATTGTTCACTTTGGGACATCTCAAATAAGACTTCTGGTCCAAGGATTTTGTTTGTGCCTTTTTTAATGGCTTTTTCTAATCTTTTTTCTTTCTTCAATTCATTGCAAATGACTCATTTACATACATTTGTATGAATCCTATCTTTCGCTTCACTTCAGTCACATTTATTCTTGTAAGAGATGTTCATTTTCCTCCAGCTGATTTAATCCTAAAGCAATACAATGAACTCTCACTAATTACTGCATACTACTTTTCAGACAATTTGACTTGAGTCAAAATGAATGACTCTCAACTTCAGGTAAAAGGACAAAACTAGTTTTAATTCACTTTTTTTAACTAACCAATCACGTCCGAGCTCTTGCTTTAGCTTTTTGTGAAAAAGACCAGTTTGTGTTAGTTGTGGAAATTATTTAACCTGCCACTAGAGGACAGTGTCTTCTGCCTTCGCGAGGTAAATAAAATAATACGTAGTCCAAATTACATTAATAGACACCATAGAAACACTCCTTACATCGTCTTGGAACCTATTAATCACTGTAAATGGAAATACTTGTTTTACTTGTTACCCTGTAGTTAGAGAAATATACAGTACAGATAACCATTGACCACACTCTTATGTATTCTCTCTACCAGTGCCAGTTGTGGAGTCCAGAGAACCAGTGACGTCTGCTTTGGTTGAAGATGAGTTAAAGACACACACACCTGAAGACCAGCCAACCAAAGACAGCAAAGGTACTTTGTAGGTACTTAATAGGTAGATTTGGTATAACTTGATTGAGAGGTTGCAGTTTCCAACAAAAGAATAGCCTTGTGGAAAAAAATATTACTTTCAGTTACTTAAGTTGTTGCTATTACCAAATAAAAATAATAATCTGTTGTTGGATTTCTCTTGTTGGTCACCAGGAGGATCTGGGTTGACATTAGATTCTGCACTCTTGGACTTTGGCCAGTCTAATCCTGAGGATGAAGACCTGTACAGCACTCGCTGATAAGTTCAACTACCACATTGGCACATGCTCACATCGCAGGATTGAAGGTGTATTTTAAAAAGGCTTAATTCTTGACATTATATTTTTAGACCCAGCACAAAATGGCTTGAAGTTGGTAAAGAAAAACACAGGAGTGCAGATGTCTGTCCTGGTTTCTAATGTAGTGATTCACATTCGAAACAAGGTATGCCAAATCATGAAAGTATGGAGATGTAAAGTTGCGCAATTTAATTACCACCAGAAAATTCTTCACTTATTGTTTGAAGAAGTCAAATAAATCTATTTTTCATGAATTTATATTTGATTGCTTTGTCTGCCTAAATAACTGTTACATTAGCATACATTCTCCATTTTACCTGAAAAGTGAGAAATTGCATGACGTAGTGATGTAGAAATTCTTTCGCCTAACTGCCATGTTTGCAGGTGTGGTTTGAATCCTGTTTAAGACTCATTCTCAAATGATGACTAAAGAAAGTGTATCTACTTGGTGGCGCAGAGGTTTGTTCACCGGACTCCCGTCCGGGAGACCTGGGTTCAATTCCCGGCCCGGACACATTTTCACTTAGTTATTTCTGTGGACTTCTTCTCAAGACACTCAAATGATTACAAAGAGAAGTGTAGTCACTTGGTTGGCGCAGAGGTTAGTTCACTGGACTCCCGTCTGGGAGACCTGGGTTCGATTCCCGCTGTCGTCATTTGGTTGATCACCAAAACCATGTAGGTGAGTAAATGGAACAAGAAAAAAAAAAAGAAAAAACTTTTTAATTTATATTAAACACTTAGTCATACTTTTCAGTAAAAGGTTATATTCCGAACTGCCTTCGGCAGTTCGGAAGAATGTTGGAGGGACCTGTCTGTGCACAAGGCGTTCTCGGGTCGGCCTTCGGCCGACCCTCGACCGCTTGCTTGGTCAGTCAACCGCCGACACCGGGAAGCGAACTTACGTTCTCTCCGTGCAAAGGCGAGTGTGCAACCCACTACACCAACTCGTGCCCCACTTATACAAGGGTGTTGAAACGTTTTATCCAAGGAAATGGGGTGAAACACTTAGTCATTTTTTGGACAAAATGCTTCATCCACCACTGAACACTTATTCAGTTAAACACTTAGCCATTAGAACTTATTCTTTTAACTGAACAATTGTGGGAAAATCTTTGCCTGCACTGGGAATTGAACCCAGGACCACAGATGTGGGAGACTGATGACTTATCCACTGGGCCACCACCCGGTGAGAGAAAGAAGTAGTACTTGTACTTTTATCCTTTTCATTTACCTGAATAATATTGGGAAAATCTTTGCCTGCACTGGGAATTGATCCCAGGACCATAGATGTGGGAGACTGATGACTTATCCACTGGGCCACCACCCGGTGAGAGAAAGAAGTAGTACTTGTACTTTTATCCTTTTCATTTACCTGAATAATATTGGGAAAATCTTTGCCTACACTGGGAATTGAACCCAGGACCACAGATGTGGGAGACTGATGACTTATCCACTGGGCCACCACCCGCTGAGAGAAAGATGTAGTACTTGTACTTTTATCCTTTTCATTTACCTGAATAATATTGGGAAAATCTTTGCATGCACTGGGATTTGAACCCAGGACCACATAGGTGGTAGACGGATGACTTATCCACTGGGCCACCACCATATGTGAGAAAGAAGTAGTAGTTGTACTTTTATTCCATTTACCTGAATAATATTGGGAAAATCTTTGCATGCACTGGGATTTGAACCCAGGACCACATAGGTGGTAGACGGATGACTTATCCACTGGGCCACCAGTCTGTAAAAATAGCTTGTAGTACTTATACTCTGATCTCTTTAATTTACCCGGATAATAGTGGAAAAACTCTGCATGCACTAGGATTTGAACCCAGGACCATACAGGTGGTAGACTGATGACTTAACCACTGGGCCACCACCCTGTGAGAGGAGGTATCAATACTTGTACTCTCATCTCTTTCATTTACCTGAATTGTGGTTATGACTTTAACACTGAATAATAATTCTTCCCTCATCCTCAACTAATTCTAGTGCAAATAATGTCACATCATGCATTTAAGCACCAAGCTGA
The DNA here is from genome assembly GCF_051989575.1 of Stigmatopora nigra. Taxonomy (NCBI): domain Eukaryota; kingdom Metazoa; phylum Chordata; class Actinopteri; order Syngnathiformes; family Syngnathidae; genus Stigmatopora; species Stigmatopora nigra. The sequence goes on from NC_135521.1 coordinate 11,562,626, forward strand.
TGGAACTAATATAAGCCCCATCAATCAGATCTCAGTGACTGCAACAGTGAAAATCATCTTTCATTTTTCTTGATATCAATCTCCTGTGATTCTACCTTGGAAAAAAAAATCTGATAAAAACACTTAGTGTTATTTTCAAATCACGTGTCTTTTCATTGAGTTTGCTTCATTAATAATTTACTTTTTTTTAATTGCTGCCAAAACTTTCATCAGATACTTGAACTTTAGTTGGAGTATGATGCTTCCACCTTTGCATCACTTTGTATGAATAAAACATAAGAATAAAAATAATGCAAAATTGCTCCTGACATTTTACTACAGCCTAAACTAATTCAGACTCATACAATATGTTAATAATTTCTTAAAACTTAGGCATTGTCTTGAATGTGTATATCAATTTGACTTAACATGACTTTATACAGCATTTAGATCCCAAGATGCCCCACTTTTGCGGTCTTTTAGTGTTTCTTAAACCAAAATGGAATGTTGGTAGTATTTCATGCCCAAGAACCAAAAAAAATGGGCTTCTTCTCATCTACACTTTAGCAAACCTTGTTGGTGCTACATGTGCAATCAGTTAACAGCATTTTTAGGGCTCCTCTGAGGAATTGAACATCCTAAAATCAGTTGGAGGTTAACCAGCGTAGTGACCTGTTGGTCACGCATGTCCTTGTTGGTGTGTGAGAGGGAACAAATGGGAGAACAAGATGTCGAAAGAAAAGCTCTGGTGATCTTTTTTTTTTTTCTTCCTGTATGGTTACACAACCATCTGGGAACCAAATAGCCCATGGCATCTTTTTGTGCTACTGGCTTCCACTGAGGGAGTAACTTAGTCATTTTCATTTATTCTTAAATCAACTGCCAGATGTCACAATGAACATGAACACGTTTATCCACCAGCCGCGTGTGTAAAGTGAAACGACATGTCACATAATGTATGGACCATTACTCCAATAAGTGACTTACTCAACATTTTTCTAGTTAAGAATACATGGATAATTAATTTTCTGGATTTGGCTACTTAACATTTGCACTTGAAGGTAACACAACCTTGAGAGCCATTTTCCAAAGTTAAAATACAAATTTTAACTTGTATTTTAAATTTCACCACAAAAACTACTTTTCACATTCTTATACATTTGCTAATAAATGAAAATATGCATTCCAGAAGAGACTTATGCAAAGAAAATGAAGATTAGTAGATGTAGTATCTAGTTTCCATATTTTAGTTCACAGGTTAGCAGAGAGCCAGATCCACCCATCAAAAGAGCCACACGTGGCTCCCAAGCCATATGTTCTCTACCCCTGACATAAAACAACAGGGTTGTGAAAAACTTTGTTGTGTTGTTTGTAAGAGAAATTCAAAATAAAATGTTGGGCTTCTTACAAATTGGAACACTGGCTGAAATTATACGTCTCTACATGTATTCACCATGACCAGACCAAAAAAAAAGGGATGTTTTCTAGCCAATCTTTAGGGACTGTGCTTGTACTGTACCCTAGATGCACCCCCCAAGCCTCCATGCATGGCTAAAAAATAGTAGTAGTCATAATGTTCCGAGAACTTCATGTTCTACTGGACTGTGATGTTGTACGCTATGCTCTCAGATTTTTTTCTTGCGTACAGAGGAAGTGGATTTTACAATGTTGACATCTCACCTCTCACCCACAAAGCCACATTTTCCACCGGGGGGACAGTGTGAAGGGTCTAGTTTGTGGTCGCAGTCTTCCCAGGGTCTGACCAGCTAGGAAAGACCTCTTCTATAAAATAAACATTTCGTAAACTCATCAGCAAAACAAATTTGAGTGTAGAAAATATAAGCAGGGTTGGAAAACATCATCAATGGATGTGTCTTTATTAGTATGCATGGTTTATCTGTTTCTCCCTGAAGAGATGTAAAAGGGGACTTGAATACAAATAAAAGAAAATTGGCTCATTTTCGTGAATAGCACAAGAGATTAGAAATGTTGAATTGCAGCAAGACTCCACAGCAATGACCTTTAATGAGTGCAAAGAGTGGAACGTGGGATGAGCTGCAAAATGATAAATGAAATGGGGACAAAAAAAATGCCTGTTTGATAAATGTTCATTAAGAGTTTAAGTTTGAGTTCACTACTCTCTGCTCTATTGCTCTCCTTATCTGCAGCCTGTAAAATAGTTGCTTCAACTACACTACACAGTCACACGCTTGGAGCCCAAGCAGAGTAAACCCAATTATACTATCTGTTTACAGGAGTAAACTGAAATGAGTGAAAGTCTCTACATACTAGTGCACTGCTTTGAAAAGATCAATTGTCTACGGATAGGAGAAAGTCAGTCCCTGCAAATATTGACAAAGGTCAAAAAAGCACGTTGAGTTAAAAAACAAGTATGCAGAAGGACAAATGAGCACATCATTGCAAAATTTAGCGCAATATTATACACCGTTCAGGCAATTTCTGGCAACTTAAGGGATAAAATCATAATAGAAGCTGTATCAAATAGTATGCTGTTCCAAAAGGCAGAAATATTCAGTTTTGATTGATGCCGTCAGTGAAGTATGACTGACTACAACAATATTTTTGTTATTCTACTTGTAGATAAGTGCAGTTTTGACTGGCTATCACAACCCCTGGTTGTTTAAAATATCGTATATTAGTACTGGTTAGGAAATGGGCACAAATAATGTTGAAACTATAACAAATAATATCCCAAACACACACAATAGCCTATTTTTAAGGTTTTCATTCCAGTTTTAGTGTGCATAAAACAGAAAAAAAACTGGTAGACATTCATTTTCCAAACTGCTTATCCGCACAAGGCTGCTGTAAAGGACTACTTTGCAACATACTTTATTTTAGATTGAACACACATCAAGCCAAACACGATCCTTTTATATGTTAAATGTTATTTGTTTTCTAAGTCTATCTTTGAGAGGATGGCCTGCACCACTATGGGAACAATTATCGCTAAATTCAGGAGCAATATTTATGTAAGAATGGTGTTTAAAAATGGTGCTATGATCAGGATAATTAGCAGAGATCATGTGAACATAGACCATGAGTAGGCTCCAACATATGTATATTACATAAGAAAAATTAAATGAGTACGGGTTTCAAATTGGACCTTTGCACACATACAAACATATTTTTTTGCACAGTAAGTTAACACGAATTAAAATGCTTTTGCCAGCACATCTGTGCAAAAAACAGAATCAAAACAATAACATTTTTTAGGCTGACAGTCAACTTCTAGATGGAGAAATCTCATTTTAACCATTGAAAAGTGTTTTCGAACCGTTACTTCCAATAAATGTCATTTATATCTATCAAAATACAAGGTTAACATGATGAATAATTGAAGCACAAATGTAAAAATTGCTCTTTTCAATGTGCCTGACTGACTTTAACAGACTAAATTGTCATGCTAGGCACATCTCCACAGGATTTGTAACCAGTGGTCATACCATCTAAGTTATATGAGCATTTTGAAAAAGCAACATTCTGTTAAGAGCCCACCAAGCCTTCATCTGTTCTCCTCTAGAGTCAGCTTTCTCGCAGCTATTTGGACACGTCACAATCTGATAGATAGTCAATGGAGCAGAGTGCACACACATCTGAGCAGGCATGTAAACAGAGGCATGCATGGCAGTGTTAGATTAAGTGTATCAGGTTGAGCAGGTACTGTATTGAAGCAGACATGCAGTATGCTCACACCATTGATCATAGAAGCAGTGATGTAATCAGTCATAGGGCTTTACGTGCATCCCTCATTAACTTGCACCCTAGGCTTTAATGAAAAAGCACTGGAGAGAATCCCGTCTTTCTCCCTCTTCCATCCCCATATTCACTCCTGGTAATGTATGTCCGTCCCCGTTCCTCGTTTTTTTTTTCTCCCTCCCACGCTTCCCTCAAATGCCCCAGCGGCTGGTTTGACTTCCGCTGAGACAAAGTAAATATTTCCCATGGCTTATCTGACCACTGGCAGAGGAAGACAGTGCAGGGATAATTAACAAGTAGCCTCCATTTCTCAAATCACAGGTCCTAGTTGGGTTTAAAGCCATTTGGCTACCTTAAAACCCCCAGCAGGGCTTTATTAGAGAAAACAAGTGAAATTGGGTTGCTTCCTTCTTTTTTTTTTTTCCATTAAAACGTGCAATGCTTGTTGTATAACACAGAAACACGCAATGGAACTATGAGAATGTGTGATTTATTAAAGCTTGGAACTTTACTGCATTATGACTAACTAAAAAATAAAAAAAAACTGTAATAATAAACACAACATCACTGCAATAAACAATAAATTCAGTGAAATTGTGCAAAAATGCCATGTTTACTTTATTATCTCATTCATGGTCAATTCTGGAAAAACTAAACAAAAAATAAAAACAGATGGTTTGGTAGGGCGGATTAAATGAAAATAATTTTTTAGTACATGCTGGCCTATGTCCAGGTACAGTCCCAACCCCTCTGATGATGAAAATGTGACGTATGTGCACCTTCCCCTGTTGTGCAATCATCAAGGGGGTTATACGACCCCCCCTATAGCCTCATCTGGTTTCTCAGAGGCACCAGGCCGTGTCCAGCTCTTAAACGCTCTGAGGCATGATACGGCCCGTAACTTTTAAATGAGAAGGGGCCAAGGAATAGACATGGACTTTCGTCAAATGAGGTACTAAAGGCAACTCGAATATTGGACTTCACATATAATCTCTTGAGGTAAAAAATATCTTTTTTTTTTAAGTTTATGAAATGAATTTTTATATGTCATAGCATGAAAACTAGTTTGCTGATGTAATCCTTCCTGTTCACATGCCTGACAGCCTTCTTTGAAATGGATTATTTTTTTGAGATGAATAATATATTTTCTGTCACCACTAAACCAGCTGCTTCCGCCAATGTCAAATTAAACTTGACATACTGTTTGTATTTGCTATGAATGTTTCAAACCTTACTTTTAGGTATTAATATGGAATACATGTTTGGAGACAAATCCGATAAGTAGCGGAGATATTTTCATTTGGGATTCATTAAAATGCCACTGTAAAAAATGTTTTTTTTACCACGATATATTCTTGACACAAATGCTAAACAAATGGGGAAAAACATTTTTTTTCCATCTATAGAAGGTACCTAACTTTTTTTAATTTTTCACTTCTTTATAGAAAACCTTGGAACATATAAAAGACAAGTGGATTTTCGTGATGGCCGCCCCAAATGACAGCACAACCTTGAACTCTACCTTCATTCCACATACAAGCGAAAACATTGCAAACCAGACTTGCACAGATTGGCCTCATATCCCTATGATCACAATCATCCCCTCTATCTACACCATCATTTGCATTCTGGGTATCATTGGCAACACTCTAGCAGTTTGTGTATTGGCTCACACCAGTACCTCGAGAAGAACTGTCGCCAACATGTTCATGCTTAACCTTTGCGTATCAGACCTTCTTTTCCTACTATCTCTTCCACTTTGGGCTGTGTATTATTCAAGAGGCTACAACTGGCCATTTGGACAAATAACATGCAAAATCTCTGGAAGTCTCCATAATCTCAACCTATATGCATCAATATTCTTTATCACATGCATGAGTGTGGACCGCTACCTCGCTTTGGTCCACCCACTACGCTCCCAGAGCCTTCGAGACCCGAAACGTGCCAAACTCATCTGCATCCTGGTGTGGATCCTAGCATGTGCGTGTACTGCGCCAACTATAGCTCTAAGGGACACTCACTACATCAAGGAGTATGATGTGGAAGCCTGTGCGATTATTTATCCGGATCACACCTGGTATCTGAGCCTAGCCTGGATGAAAGTACTTCTGGGATTTTTACTGCCAATGATCATCATCTCTTGTTGCTACTGCGCAATTGGCTGCCACCTCTTGGCTGGTTTTGGAGACATAGCCCTGCGGAAGCCATCTCGTTTTGGCAGTACATTTAAATCCTCGAGCTCACAGGAAAGTAGCAGTAGAACAGAAAGACCCCCAACCCCATGTGTGAACCCAAGCTCAAGTGGAAGCAGACCCAAGGAGGGAAGAGGGTTGGAAAGGGTGTTATGGACTGTAGCTGCTGTTGTTTTGGCTTTCTTCCTTTGCTGGTTCCCATTCCATTGTGTGACATTTATAGATATATTGCAGAGTGATGGCTGGTTGGATGGCTGCTGGGCAAATTGGACTATCAACAACCTCACTCCCCTAACCCTCTGCTTGGGCTTCTCCAACTCTGCTATTAACCCAGTGCTATACTGTTTCATGGGGAATCATTTCCGGGGTCGACTAGGTGCCCTGAGCAAGGGACTGTGTGCACGTTTGAAGGCGCCTGATGAGGATAACAGTCAGAAGAGGGGTTCATTCAGTACAAGGCTCAGCTCTTTTTCCAGAAAGCTCAGTGACCTGAAAGATTTGGCAATTGTTGAAGCCGCTGCCCAAACCTAAGGAACTGACGGGGGTATTTAAGGAAGAATAATGAGGGGGAAATAATGTAAGCGGAAGATTGAAAATGCTTATTAATAGCTAATTAAAGTATGAAGATTAAAATCTGTTCATGCAAAGGAGCAGGGAAATAAAGTTTGCTGTTTTTTCTATGAGATATATAAATGAAGGTATGAGTTATTACTCTTGCATATGATTCAATATTATATTTTTCCATATCTGACCTGGACTGAATACGATATGGTTGCAAAGTTTGAGCTGAAAAACAAGTTGTTGTACACTAATTTTTCTGCATATCCTTGAAAAGAAGTAAAATATATATAAAACACAACTAGTATAAAGTGACAATAATCATCACTGGTTTTGGATCAGTTCATTTGCAGACAAACTATAATTCCAACCTAATTGCCACCAATTGACAAACTGCCATGCTACTAAACTTTAACAACGTTACTCAGCCGACAAATGCTGTGGATGAAATACAATGTCTGTCCGTACATCAATCAATCTAGCATGTTTTTTTAAGACTGCTTTGCTTTTTAAACATGGACTGTCTGTTATTTATCAAAAACTTGGAGTTCCTCAAAAAATATACCTGAGCCTATGTGGGTTTCTTCTGGGTACTCCAATTTCCTCCCATATTCCAAAAACATGCATGGGAGGCTGATTAGACCCACCAAATTGCCCCTAGATATGGATGTGTGTGTATCATTCTCTGCCTCAGCTGGGATTGGCTCCAGCACCCCCTGGCAACCCTAATGAGGATAAAGCAGTTCAGAAAACGAGATGAGATGAAATGTATACTCTTAAAAAAATGCTTGTTAATGTGTGTTATATATATATATATATATTCTCACGACTCTACAGATTCTTCAACCACTAGGCGGCGCTAGCGTCCCACAGATAGTAAATGCATTGACAGACAGGTGAGACTGCTGGCTCCACACACATCAAACCCAGAAGCCCCACGCTCATGATCTTTGCAAGCTGAGGGAAAAGGGGGCTATGACACAGACTGATGACTCGGAAGCAACACTTGTAAATTATACCAAATCCAGATCAAAAGATTCTCCAAACTTGCAAAGCTATCTTCTTCTGTAGGAGCAATCCAGTGATTTGAACAAAGGACAGAAACCATACATGATTGTGGTGCCTCATCACCTCTAATCATACACATATCAATGTGACAAGACAGATGCCTTTGCAGCCACTTAAAGAAAATATGCACAAAAAAATGCCATATTTGAATCAGCAGCTCCTGTTTCTAGCAATATTTGACACAACTGCAACACGGCACGTAACATGACAGATTGCAAGTAGGGTTTGGATCAGCTCTGCGGTATGTTGAGACACACAGCTTCATTAGCCGCTTCCTTACTGTTCGGTATGTCAAGTCTATGCGTCTTTGACATACAATCAATAGAAGACACTGGTGAACGAGACATGAGAAAATACGGGTTGAAGTTAAAGGCTCTTTTTTTGTTTTCTGCCTGCAAATTTGAAAAAAAAAAACCACCTTAATTAAGTGTCTTTTCAATTAAGCATGTCAAAACTGTACAATGTAATACTGAGTTTGTTTTGATTGTGTGGCTGATGAGTTTTTTTTGTTCTGATTATAATGATTTATAGAGATTTTCTGCAAATATATTGCAAATGTAATGCAATTCTTGAATATTCTCATAATTTCTGTACTTTATTTAGTAGATTAAGCCAAAGTCATCAATGCTGGGATCAATTAATGCTTCTGGCATTATCTTTTTTCTCTTCATAAACAAGACAGTAAGTACCATTTTTTTTCCATCACCACCAAGCAACTAAATGAACATCCTCCTCATTTTCACAAGTAAAACTAGTAATCTAAATGTTATGAAAAACTATTAAAAATGAGTTAACGACAGCTCAAATTAATAGCGTAATGATATCAGCCAAGGCGGTATGATGAAATAATCATCCGCCTCATAGTTCTGAGATGGAGGGTTCAATCCGTTGGGGGTTCCAACCTTTCGCTGTCGAGTTTGCATGTTCTCAAAATTCATGCGTGGGTTTTCTCTAGGTAATCTGGTTTCCTCTCACATCCCAGAAAGCATGCATAGTAATCTGGTTGAACATTTTAAATTGTCACTAAGTATTAGAGTGAGTATGAATAGTCGTTTCTCTCACCGTGTTTTAGACAACCAATTCATTCTACTGCCCATTGATCTCTGGAGCTCCAGCCCTCCTGGCTCTCTGGATTGTTGGTTTGCTTGGGCTCCAGCACCCCTTCTGAGGATAAGTAGAACGTGGTTGAATGAGTAAGCAGACAATTTTCTTCTTTTTCTATTATTTTAGCTGGTTATATACAATTTGGGAATGCTCATTTAAAAATTACTACGAATATTCCTATATTAGTGGTGCAGGAATGTATTTTTTCTACCTAATATTAGGTTATGTTTTTATTTTATACAATTTATTTTTATATTTGGTTTCCATAGTGTCATATTGTCTTCATCTCTAGTCTGCAGTTGGCTAAAATATGGCATAAGTATTATTTTGTTACATATTGGTACTTTTGGGATAGTATATATATATAAATAGCCAAATATTTGTGTCCTGTTTCTCTTAAAATATGACTTTGCATTGCATAGTGAAAAAAATCTTGTTTTGCAGAAAAAGAACTAATTCAAGAAAAACCGGCTTAATCAGTACAATATTAGAATTAGCAGAAAAAAACTGCATTGTTACTGTTGTTGCTGGGTTTGTTTGATTTAACTGATGGACATTTCAAACAATTCATTTTAAGTGCTGCAGAAATTGCTCAAATTATGAAAATGTCGACGCTTTGGCATATTTGTAAACATTCAAAGGAAAATTAGCTACAGTAGACAAAATGTGTAGTTATTTCAAATGACAAACAGTCAGCGTGTGATAAGAAGAATTCATGATTTGGAAAGCTTGATACACACCAAAACAGACATTTGTAAGAGTCAGACTGAACAAGATAAAACGAAACTCTGCCTCATTGCTTTTCAGTCTGTGTCATATACAACCTAACAACCAAAAATCTTTCAGTGAGAGCTCTGCATTTGAGTAAGAGCGGTTTATTTTCAGTGGTGGAGAACAACAACAAAGCGGTTGTGGCATACAAACCTTTAAAGGGTAAGATGGAGAAATTGTCTGTTTACCATGGAACAATTGGTATGAAGGAGGGAGAGAAAGAGAGGCGCAAAACAACAATTTTTACTTTCTACCAAGAGCACTAATCCCATCAAAAGCACAATATATTAATTTGTGTGTAAGTACTTTCATGCCAATTGGAAAAAAAAGCAAAACAGACTAATTTAAAGTCACCAATTTACTGGTGATAAAATATTTGCCAATAATACAAAGTCTGCCATGACTCAAGGGGTTTTAATAGAATTAATGTGAGGTTATGCACAGATTTCACGGGGATGGATTTCACTTTAGGAAAAATAAAAATACAAGTATGTTGATGTTTTTTTGGACAATTTTGTTGCTAAAACAATTTAGAGAGCCATTCTTTTTAACAAAACTGTCTATCTAAAAAAAATGCCTGTTTTCCTTTATTTTTTAATTACAGTAGTCGTCTAATGCAGTGGTCTCCAACCACTGGTCTGTGGACCGGTCTGCGGGCCACCTGGTGGCGGTCCATCAGCGTAATAAATATTAATGTTTTCTATCTTGCTCTATTACTTGAAAACTTGTTATAATAATGATCATTGCTATTAAATAATTGCTATTATGCTTGGGACTAGGTTTTTTTGCAGATATAGACTTCATTAATGCACCTATCCCCACAATTTTATCTTAAGTAGTCCCCCTTCCCATTATCCGGTCCGCGGGAAAATCGAAAGAGCTTTAACCGGTCCAAACCGGTGAGAAAAATGTTGAGGACCGCTGATCTAATGCACAGCACCTGGCAAATGAAATGGTAAATATTTATTGAATTGCCCTTTGACTACTATCAGTAGTAAACCTCCTGTTAAAATGTTTTAAAATAAGGGTGAATACAAGGTCATAAAAAAGTCTCGGGAACAGATTGTCTTAAAATATGCATGTTCTTTTTTTTTTTTATCAAGTTGAGATTTCTTAGCAAAGGAAGCACAGTAAAATTGCTGCATTCCTTCACCTTTATGGAATAGATTTAAATGTCAGACATTGTAACACTTCGGGATTGAAAATGTAGGATTGGACCTGACAGAATTGGTGATGAGGTCTCTATGATTGAGGCTGCAAACAGCATTCTGTGCACATAGTGACATCCTAATACTGTGTTTGCTGCGCCAACAGTATGGAAGACGTATGTCACATAGTCACGTCAAAACTCAAATGCCATCATGTTGCACATTGACACGATCAATCAAACAATATTGACGAGGACAAACATGGGACAGTGTTGCAAGCTCAATAATCATTTACATTATTCATAAACCAATATCACTTCTATGAAATATTGTACAAGATAATATTTTCCGCCAGAGAAAATTATATTTATAGGAAGCAATCACTTTAAGTGATTATGTAATGTACTATTTCAGTATGAGTGATAGAAAGGAATATAGTGTAATAATGGCTGAAGAAAACCTCTCATTTGAAAAAGCAATGCTATTTTTAACGTTAAATCTAGTGGCCTTCTATTTTGCCAGGTGGAGAAATTGACTTCCTACAAAAATTTTGTTGTTTTGAAGGCACACATGTTTGTGTTGTATCTGTTTTAATTGGCCACAATGGAAGCTCCTGAGATAATGGCACACATTTCAAACATGCACCCGCAATCAACATGAATAATTGTTTTTGTTGACAAACAACGTGCAAAAACGCCTACGGGGAGTGAAGAACTCAGTCTGCATATTCCTAATTTAGTCTCCAATACCCCAGTGTTTTATTTTCCCATCTGCTATCACCACATATTCTCTGTTCTATTAATTTTTGGTCTTTAATGAGAGCACTGCCAAATTGATTGCATCATATAAAGATATAAATAAATAAATAAATATTATATACATATACATATATACACATACACTCATAAATATATATAAAAAGGATCTTATTTTGTGTTGCAAAAGCCTGTTTGTATCCTATTTGATGTATTTTGTAGAGCACAGCTTCCTCATTTCAAACCCGTGTCTCATCTTCTTTCCAACCCTTGAGTTTGATGTCAAGATGAAGTCTATGAATTGTTCTATACCTCCTGTTTTACCTTACTTTACTTTTTTCTCCCCGTGTTAACCCTCAGAGCATTTCCGTAAAATCACCAACCTGATAGAAGCTTTCAAGCAGCCTGGACAAGGAATGGCCATCCCTCTGCTTTACCCAGTCGCTGCCGAGTGACGGGCGTAATCTCCCACTGTGGCGCAGACACCCAGTAATAGCCTGTCACCAAAGTGCAGCAGCTCGAGTGTGTATTCTCCTTTAGCATTTGGGTGCTGCTCAGGAGGGAAAAAAAATGGAAAAAAGAAAGTGTGATAAGTAATCTGTTAGGTACAGAAACAAAATGTAACATACATATTTATATAGTTATGTCCTGTTGTTCCAATTATATATATGTCTAACTCCTAATTTACTGGAAAGTGTGATTTAAAACATGTACCTGCTGAAACATATCCATTAATTCATACATAAATTAACAAAAATTATATATCTATAAATGTATTGTGAGTGTAATAGAAAATATATATTTTTTTCTTTTTACATTAGCTCCCATTTGCTGTCCGACACAAATACAGTACATTGCATTCAACAAAATAAAATTTGACATACTTGGAGTGCTGATATCGATGGAGAGACTGCTGACTGCTTAGGTAGGATTTGTGAGGTTGATGCAGTGCTGTCATTTTTCTGATTGACATTACTGGCTACTCTGGAGGAAAAAAAATATGAACACAAGAGAGAAAGAATGCTTGAGCATCCATTCAGCCCGGACAGTGGTCTCCTAGCAACCGGACTTTCTTTTCAACACCGAGATATGGCTGAACAGTATCTAACGAAGCATATGGTTTTCGGAACGGAATTGCAAAATCCTCGTTGGGAAACGTATATCACCTGCTTGCAGTCACAACATATGCGACGTGGGGCTCAGTCATCCGAAGCCCACCAGAGAAACACAAACAATTAATGATGGGCAGATGGCGGAGTGATGCAGGAAAAGGGGAAGCATGCGGCTGGGGGAGGCAGATGGAAGAGGAGGTGGTTTAGTGAAAGCTCGCTTACATTTTTTTTACACGAACTTTTTTTTGGGGTGGAAAGAAAAGCTTGGAAGTGGTTCACATGTACCCTGATTGGCATGTCCTAATGAGACGAGGCAAGCTGTAGAGTACACTGTAGCCAATTCTGAGGTCCTGCCCCTTCTTGCACTGGCCACCCACTCACTGAGCCTCAGCTGTCACACATTTCTTCCTCTTGCCCACAGTGTCTTTTGCTATCCCCTTTCTTTCTTTGTATGTGACAGATGCAGGTTCCTCATGCAAGGCAGTTTGAACCACAATGATAGGCGATAACGACCGCACAGATTTGAGAGCGACTATCTCCCAGAGATGAGAACAAAGAGCAAACAACAAATGTGCAAGTAGGGCAAGCGAGGACTCAGAATCTGAATTCCACAGCCAAAAAAAAAACAAGCCAGAATGCCATCACAGGGAGAACACACTGATTATTCACACATAATAACTTTAATCAGTATTGTAACTCCATAAAGTTATTTTTTTTCAGCATAATATTTACTCTAGCCATGTATAATTCTTTGCAAAAATGTAACTGCTCTTTCTATCGATTAACAATACTGACACGTACTTATGAACAACAGAAGTTCCAGTTGAGTCTGTCTTTTTTTTCTCATCAGTGTGAAAGCACTGGCTATTTACATTCTTGATTTGGAGCATAGACACTCATACAAACTACTGTTGGAGCCCCGAAAAAGTTCACTTCTCCTTTTAGGGAAGTGTCCAAGTCAACAAGGCCTCACTCTCTCTCACACATGATGTAAACGGGAGTATATCCAGAGCAATTGGCAATTTCAGAGACCTTGATTTGATTTCATAAAGGAGATAATTCACTAGCAAGCATAGAAATCTTCCGCTTGGGTGAATTGGAACAAAATCCAAAGTGAAGAAGAGGTTTTTTAGGACAGCAGAAGAGGAGTCGATCCACTCCCGGTCTATCAGGGATACAAAAAGCAAAGCCACAACCAAACCACACTTGCTTGTGCCACTGTTAGAAACCAGACAATAATCATAATAATAATAATAATCATCATAATCATAATAATAAAATACCATCATTCTGTCACAGTTAAAGGCATTTTGGAAATCTTTTTTTTCCCCTAATCTCTCCTGTTCTTGTTTTTTTGATGATGTCCTCTTCTTTTCATACAGTATAGAAAGGGTAGAACAAACTGGAGTAGAGTAGAAACAGGCAGTCTTTGGTGGGGTGGGAGAGCTTCTCGAGTGTTACCTGCCTCCCACTTCACTCTGAGTCATGAAATGGATGTTGTAGGGACAGTCAGAAAGCTCTGACTGTTGCTCTATAGGCAGGGAGTAGTAGCCGTCATAACCGTCCACGCGTCCTGCAGATAGCAGCTGGTTCTTTTCCGTATCGCTCCATGTTCGGCTTCCCGCATCACCCAACTCTATCCTCTTCTTCTCGTGGTCCCACGCTCGTTCCACTGCCCTCCTCCTAGCCTCATCCCTCACCCTGACTCTCTCCTCTTCGTCATTGCCTCCGTAACGGATACACAAGCATAGCGCCCCCTGCTGGAGAGTGATGTCAGCAAACCGACGAGTCCTGCCATTGACTGTAGCGCTCATTTGCGATACGCTCACGTTGACTCCGCTCTCTAACACGCGACCTCCGACCCCTAAGCTCAGAGCTAGGTCTTCCTCGATAGGCCGGGATTGGAGGAAGTGGTGGGTGTCGCAACCGTGGACGGTGAAGCTTAGACCGCTTAAGTGGACGGCGCCGTTTAGAATGGCGGCCACTCGGCGGCTGTCTTCGCTGGCTACGCCGATGACTTCGGCGCTCACGCGGCTGTGGGAAAGGGCGAAGCGGATGCTGGGGCCCAGGAGAAAAGGGCGTGATGCAAAGGGAGGAGGCCGGGTTGGTCGATGACGGGTTGAGCCTACGGGTGCTGAGACTAGAGGTAAACGCTCCAAAGAGATGAAACGTCTCAGTTGCCGACGTAGCTCACACTGGATACCTAAAACCACCTGAAATGACAATATTCTTATATAGTAATCAATGTCCATCAGGTTACGTTAATGCAAATGCATTATAAGCTGTGAGCACCTTGCTGGAGTCCCAGTCTTGTGTCTTGGTTTGGGTCTTTCTCAATTCATACGTTTGTTCCATGTGGCTGATCTCAGGCTTTGGGAAACCTGGAACAACATTATGAAGCTGGAAGCCAAATAGCTGCAGCCAGCTGCCAATGTCTGCACACAAATACAGAATTGGATTACACAAAATCAAACAGAAAGGACAAATGGAGGTGTATTTTATATTTGGGCTATTTTTATACAATTCCACTGATAACAAACTACTACTACTAGTGTACAGACCCTCATTTAAGTAATTAATACTAATATTAATTCAGGATTTGTTACTATTAGTTGATTATCAAGCCACATTGCGCATGTTGAAACCTTCTGAATCTATCATATTAATTCACCACTCTAAAGAAAAAAATAACACCATCTTCATAATTAATAAAAATAAACTAAGCCATGGAAACAACTTCCATATCAAATCATAATATGCTCAGTTGTGTCTCCATGACGAACACAATTATACTTTAATAAACAATAATGATGCAGGAGAGCATAATGATTAAAATGAAGGCATAACCCGGCAAACATAGTACATTTACTCAGATATTATTTCCTCCACTTTTCTAAATTTCTATTTGACACCTTGGGGAAACTGTGCTCTTGGCAGACAAAAGGGGAAAAAGAAGAATGGCTCGTGTTTTGAAAAGAAAAACACACCAAAAAACAAGATGATCAGAGCCTGTCCTGTTTCTTTCTGGCGTGTTCTTCAGTCTATTGCATTTTCTCTGTCTGACGCATTGCTTCACCTCTGTCATCTCATTCTCAGCGACAGATGTTTTCTACATGTGGTGCGTAGATGTGTGTATTTGTGGATGTCACAGCGAGTGTGAGAAAAAGAGTGGGTCAGTGTAATATCTCGCCCTATTTCTGCTATAGTTGTTAGGTGGCACTTCTGAAATCACTGGTAGTATGGATGCAGTAATGTATGGCACAGTATATATATCAGAAAACATGTTTCAAATTCAGATTTTTCTCCAAAGGCTATAAATATATAACTCAGATTCTACTGTACAATAGAGTCGTAGTAGTTTCCACTCATTTATCGCACCATGTTTTGTCTAAAAGTACAGATTACTTATATTATCTACTTCCATACTGAGGGCAGTAATATATAGTTGACTAGTATACCATTTAGCCCACTGCTACCAAAGAACAAGGGTAAGATGCCTTGGGATTTTCTTTAAATTGCCATAAAGTTTATTAATTGATTGGAAGTGGTGCATAGTGAAAGTAACATAACAGCTTAAGCCTTTTTCACTACATGGCAGAATATTTTGTGTGTATTCCTGTTGGCATTCATGCCATAGAATACATAAGTCAGGAATTCCTGTCATAATTAATGCTAGTTGTATATTTAATTAAATAGGTCTAAGGTAAGTCAATTTGAGAGCAAATAAAATGAGATTATTATTATTTTAGTGATCACATTGTGAGATTTGTGTTTGGTGGAGTGACTCAGATTGCTCGTATAGAGCTGGTACTTTAACTCAACAAAGGCAGAGAAACAAATGAAAACAACTGCTGAGATGTAATTGGAGATATTGCAGTGTCCAGGGAGAGATTTGTTATTTCTCACAATGTCTGAAAAAGGTGTCCAATGTGCTGTGATGACAAATTTGTTTGCCTTATGAGTGACTGGCTAGCAAAGGTTTATATAATTTATATTTTATTGAGCTGTTGAGTTAGGAAATGCAGAGTCACCAAGTGCTAGTGTAAATATATTATCCTCTGTTGTCTGGTTTTGACTGAAAAGTGTAAGAACAGTAGCCAGTAGACTGAAGGGACAATTTTACAATCGATCAATCGATAGACAGGAGGTTCAGGTCAACCTATCATTATTGTTTTGTGTCACACTACTCCAACAAGGAGTTCAGAAAAGTAAGTACAGGATATTTTGAAAACATACTGTTTGGTATAAATGGGACGAAGGTGTCTCTAAATAAATGCGTGAGGCTCACCTGTTGTAAACTGTGTCACTTCTTCCACTCTTCCAACTGGGCAGTTGTTTTTGAAGGCATACGAGTTAAAAGGTCTTGGCTCCTTGCTTAACTCCGCCCACAGTTCATGATTGGGTGAAGTCCAGCGACCAGCCAGTGTGTCGTAATCCCTCCTTCCAAGGTGAACTAGGCGTGTGGATGGATCATATAACCCTCCATGGAATCCAATGACGAGTTTAAAGTCAGGGTTGGTGTCCTGATAGACTTCTCCGTAGGGGGTGTACAAAATTTCTTTGACCAGTCGGCCTTTGCTGGAAAAAACAGCCCTTGGGGTTCCCTCGCTATCACATGCGACGTAGTACTCCTCCCCGCTGCTCAACTCCATGGCAATAAGGTGACCCTGAAGGTCGTAGTACAGTGACGTGATCAAGTTGCTGCTGTGGTTGTACAAGTGGCTGACCCTAGTCGGGTGTGAAAGATCAGCGTAAAAGAACTGAAGTCGCTCCCCCTGGCTTGTTTTAGTGGCCACACGCCGGCCCAGACCGTCGTATCGGTACCACACGGTGTGTTCAGTTGCGCGGTTGAAAATACGCATTAGAAGTCCATTGGAGTTGTAGTCAAACAGGTCATTGGCTCGTTGGCGGAGGAATCCATCTTCATCCACACTGTATTGAATCTCACCGAGGTGAGTGATGCGGTCTCGCTGGTCATAACGCAGAGGGACCAACCTGAAACCAAGTAAACCAGTAAATAGGCTTCGAATTCATACTCATACCGAACATTATTTAGTGTGTTCAACCAGCCTACTTTGTTTATCATTCCTAAATTCATGTTTTTTTTAAATAGAGTAATAAATCATCCTTAGGGTAGAAATAATAAGTTCAATAACAATATTAATTTCCTGCAAAACAAATACTACTATCATGGTCGTTCCTGATAAAAGTTTAGATATTTTGGGTAGTAAATCAGTATTTTGAAGAAAAGTCATGGAAAGCATGTGTCAAGTGGATGGAGATGCTTAAAGATGGAAAATTTTAAATAAATGACATTAAAAAAACACCACTGATAGTGCCTTACCTTGCGCTGGTACCATGGCTAAGCAAGTTAATGTTTCCATTGAGGTCGTAGCTATAGCGCCACTGAGGCCGCTCATTGACAGCAGCACTTTGCAATTGGCTGTCGGCATCATACTCGTAGGTGTAGCGTGTCACATTGCTGTCAACGCCAACCCTTATGTCACAGGTGGTTGTGCGTCCAGCTGAGTCATACTGGATAGTCATCCAATAGGCGATTGATTTGAGGATCTCATACTGGACTTCTACCACTTGCCCATATGAGTTAAACACTTTGGTGTGCTTCATCAGATGCGTAGTAATGACCTAGGCAACCAGATATTTTTAATCAGGGTAGTATTTTAAAGCCAGTAAAGTGTGCAAAATGTAGTATAGCACAGTATAATCAAAGTGATTTACCTGGTTAAGGTCATAAAAGATGACGCTGAACTTGCCAAACTGCTCCACCCTCCCCGATACATCAACATATCGGTACAGATCAATAGGTAGGGGAGTCTCGTTGATCACAGCCTGCATGCTGGTCACTCGGAAGTTATTATAACTGTAGTCAAACCTGGCATTGACCAATCCTTCCTCACTGAAGCGGAATATCTGGCGGCTGGTCAGTGGACCTAAGGAAAAAAAAAATCAGCCATTAAGATGCCAGTAAACACCCTTATATACAGTCCCCTAGTTGACTATCACACTACCTAGCTGAGCCTACCTAATCGACTCAGTTGACAGACAGAATCCCACATCATAAACGACGACACACTTGGCAAAACCTGTTCATTTTATAAGTACCCGCACACCTCCCTGGCATTTTCAATGCTGACCTTTAATACAGAGGAATAATGAAGTCTAAGGACAATAGTCATGATGGGCCAATGTCCCGCTAATGTCAGAACATCAACTTCAACATTATTGGTCTAATCTCTTGCTTCCAACTACCACTCTTCATCCATTGGGGCGAATGGGGAAAAAAGCCTGTTAATGAAAAAACATTATAGCGCCATTTGCGATCATGCTGATTGCATTTAATATGACTAAGCGCCTGGCTGAGCAGACTGCATAGCGCTCGATGATCATTACATGCTTTTTATTTGCTATGCAATGTTGAATCTTACACCTCCATAAATAGGGAAATGGTAGATTCACACACCATGAGTAGGAAGCTTTTCGACAACCCGGGGGGAACTCACAGTATGCGCATATCGCTTCTAGAGCTGTCATCTTTTCACTCCTTTTCTGCTCATTTTCTCTACTCACGTACAGTATATCCCCTTTTCACTTTCAACTCTTCACTGTCTCCTCTCAAGTTGACAATTACCACTATCTGCCCTCTCTCAGAACATCCGTTTGTTCTGCTGAAATTAGATCAGTTAAAGGAAGGTGAAAGTCTTTTTACAGTGAGGGCAATGTGATAACAGGTATACTAAAATGCTCCCACCCAAGCCCACAACCACATGCAGGCTCTACATATGGTTTGCTTTATTTTGTGTTTGTTAATGAGACCTTCATGAGTCAAAAACACCATTGTCTGATTAATGAAGAAAAATGTCAATTGCTTCTAGTTATGAATGTGACCGCATTTGGTTGGCCACCAATTCAGGGCATCCCCTGCCTGGTAGTTGGCTGGGATAAGCACCAGCACCCCCCGTGAATAATAAAATGAATAAAATGAATGAATACAATTTTCTTATGTCCACATATAAATCCATAAATAAATAAAGTTAATAGAATATTGGCAAACAAAGCATAATACAGTTTAAATCTATACTTTCCAAACTGCTTTTTGAAGTATGGTTAAGTATATTGCAGTTTATAATAATAATATGCAGTATTTGTTTCAGTATCAAACGTGAGTTATACTTTTGAACAGTGAGTTGTTGGCGATTGAGCTTTTAGGCTGAATTTACATTACGTCATCCTTAATCATACTGCATTTTCTTGTTTTCCAGTCGTGAATGTTAAAAATGATTACAGAGTGTAAAAAATGTGAAAGTGGAGCTGAGCCTGGCTTTTAGCGCATGCGTACCTGTCTGCCGGTATCGTATAGAGCTTATAAAGCCATCATGTGTTAGATGGATGGTTTTCACACTGCCAGAAGCTTCGTCATAAGTGAAGGTCACCAAGGTGGAGTCATATGTCACCTCTGAGAGTCGTGCTGCTGGTGTGTACCTTGGAAATACAAAAAATAAAGGATTAGCTACTTCTAACATAATATCAACTCACTGTGTTGTAGTATGCTGAATTTATTGCATAAATGTGTTAGATAATACACTTAAAAAGTACATCGATAATGCGACAATAGTTATTGAATAATAAATATCCCTAACCCTAACCATTTTAAAGCTTGGCTTTAAAATACTAAAGTTTTTTTCATTGGAAAAATAAGGTCAAATCAGTGCTGTCAAAATGATGCCTTTTAAAATTGCTAAAACGCAATCATTTCATTAGTGTCTAAATCAAGAAAATGAGTATCAAAAAAAAGTAAACGTATGTCAGAATATTATCATAATCAGTCCTCCAGTTACCATTAAAATTAAATCAGCACTGCCTCTGCTTTTTGCTGCTGCTGACGATGATAAAATGGGCCTTTAATCAGAATCCCTATCAGCCCAATCACTATAATTTGGAGGGAAATTTGAGTCGGATGTCAATGCAAATTACAAATGACCTTGTTTTGTGTGTAGTAGAGCTCTCGACCCATTTTTTTGCAAAAAAAAAAAAGGCACACAACACTTGCGTCATGCCTTCTCGTTTTTGAATCTCGAGTACCTGTAGATGACAGTACGTCCCGTTCCTAAGTACTGAGTTCTCAGTAGCCTCCCATCTAGGGTGTAGTCCTGTAAGAAGGATGCCAAGCTGTCGGGAGGCGTGTACATATTCCTGTAGTAACCAATGGACAGCAGCGAGCGCAGGTTGTGTTTGGCCATACTGGGCATGGTGACGGATATAAGTCGATCCGTCTGGTCATATTCAAAGACATATCTCCGTTGGCTGTGCAAAAGTAGGATGACGGACTGCAAAAATACAAAAAACACAATCGTTACTACCTTGTTCAGACTGCTTCTTTATTACCTTTTAGACTTGTCAGCAGTTCTGACAGTTTTTATAATTGTATATGGTGTAATAATATGAAAAAATCCAAAATAAAAGTTTTTTTATACCAGGAAATATCAATAATAATTTTAAATAAAACTGAAGGAACTGAAGATTGCATTCATAAATTGTGTGTTGTATGTAGCCATGCTTTTTAACACTGTAGTGGGTGACCAATGTTCTGTAAAATAATGGTCTATTTAAATCTTTAGAATAAAAATATCTTAATAATATTGAAAAAAAAAGATCCTTTCAGGAGATTCTGTCCTTTTACTATAATTAAACTTTAATTGTAAAGTAAAAAGCTGACACTGATTGTATTTTAGGATAAATGCACTTTCATTAAAATGTATTTTAAGAACGGAAATTAAACCTCAATATTTCACACTAAAGGAACCTGCTGTATAATTTTCACTTCACGATGATTGCCAATTAGTCTCATTCACAACACACATTACAACATTATTAGGAGAAACACTGCAATCAGTTAACATACTTTCGGACACTATATCCAGAATAAATCCTGGACAATGTACTACACTAATGTGTCCAGTAATACATTCAATTCTCCCATGCATTTATATATTTTTATCCTAACCTATAAACATGCCAAAAGAAAAGCACAGATATAAAAATAAATATTTCAAAACTCATTGAAATCTTTTGTTGATGCAATTAACAAAACAAAAAACACTGGTATTTAAAAGCTCAATTCACTATAAAATCTACATTTGAAGAAAAAGCTAAATAGTATTTTCAGATGAGCTATTAAAAACATGCACTCAGGACTTACTCTGTCTATGTATGTGTAGCTCCATATCTTCCCATTGATCCAGGCCCTGGATACCACCTTGTCATTCTCATACTTCAGATGTTCAAACCATTCTCCACGGTGGATGGCTGTCAAGAGTCCACCTCCTGAGTAACTAACATTTACTTCAGTGTATTTGCTACTGGGAGACCAGATCACCGGTCGCCCAAGATTATCATACTGGATATGGAGGGTGAATTTCCTGTGGTCGTCGTATATCTTTCCCATTCTAGTGCTTTGATCAAAATCTATAGACAGCAAGTTTCTGTTATGCGCCTGAAAAGAGAATAAAAAAAAGTTAGAGTGAAGAGGACCAAAACGAATGGTATCGGGTAAAATAATCACCTAACATTTTAAAGAGAGTGCTGCGTGTTAAAAAAAAAATCAAAGGTCACTAGAAACTACGAAATATAAATCCGTTCCATAACTTTCATAAATTAAGATTAATCAGATGTGACATTTATAGAAACCATGTGCAAAAGTAGACTAATCAATTATTATGCCTCAAGTTTAATTTTCTTTTAAAACCCCATTTTTATTTAATATTACATTCCTGACCTATGACAACTTTTCCACTGAAGGAGAAATACATTTGTTGAAGCAATGAGAATAATTGTTTTTAATAAATATTTAATAATGATTTCATTTTCTTGAAGTGCTTTAAAATCTTATTGATGGAATCATATATATATATATATATATATATATATATATATATATATATATATATATATATATATATATATATATATATATATATATATATATATATATATATATATATATATATATATATATATATATATATATATATATATATATATATATATATATATATAAAAACACGGTAGTTATCAACTACCTTTGGTTGCCATAGTTACCTTAAGTCTGCGCTCATAAGTGGTGTAGTTAGTCTTGCTCTGTTCTTTCCTCTGCCTCCATTCAATTAGGCTGGGGGCATGGTCACCGGGCAGGCTGATGTTACAACGGCTAGCAGTTGGACTGACTCCACCACCAACACCTCCTGGGAGGAAGGGCTCTGTGCTGAGCGACAACTCCATCCCGCTGGCCAGCGACACAAAGAACGAGCCATCGGCGTTGACTTTGTAAGAACTCTGTGCATGGTCTGAGTGTCAAAATATGGGCGTGGCACAAACACACACACACAACCAAACACGCACACACGGGGGACGGTGACACCCAAACCACACATACGGGCAATGGAAATGTGCAATAACAGGTGAAATAAACATCAGTCGTGTTCGTAGCACAAAACAGGTACAGTATTAAAGTCAAAATCAGTATAAATGATTAATCCTTATTCAGTCCTTTAGAGAAGGGAAAGCGTATTACTATTTGCTTTACGGCTGGTTCATTTTTTGAAGACGGCAAGCTCATATCTGTGTCAAGGGACTGTGTGATCTTTATTTTAATTGTGTTTTATGTATGGCATTTATGATACTTTTAATGCTGTGTCACACTGAGTCCCCTGTGGCCATTCAAAGTTCAACAGGCGGATGATTTTGCACAATTATGGCAAGACTACAAACCATTCTGAAGAAATAAAACAACCCTCACTTTTGTATGGACAAGAAGGCTTCAGACTCTCTACGTTGGACGGTTTAGACAAACCTAGTGTGAGAATCTTAACATACACACACACTCACACTCATAAATCACGCTTTATAATTATTATTACATAAAAAATATATGGATGCATGCTAAGCTTCTGCCACACTTCAGATGACATTGTGGCATTCAGTGAGTTTTTTTTAAATTGTTCGTCAAATTGAAAAACAGTATATAAAAGAGAAAAAGCATCGCAAATCCGTAGAAAATTATGCGAATCAATCTCCTTTCAAGCCTGCATCACCCATCACAGTCATAGAGCTAAGAAAAAGTAAGTACTAAGTAAAAACACAGGTCATATCACCAATACCTGGGAAAAATAAAAGCCGCATTGTTACCATTTGCTAGCCATAAAAAAGATAAATTAGAACTTCACAGACTACCTTTCTTACAGAGCTATCAATGTTTGGTGACCCCCAGATGACTCATAAATGCTCAACCGGATATTGGTGGAGGAGAAGATGGATCAGATACATGAAGGTTATTTGTATAATCTTTCAGGTGTCAGATATATAAATGAAAATATTACATATATATTTGCTGCAATGTCACTTTTCTTACAGTTTAGCAATTTTCTAGGTTATGAAGGGGAAAAATACACTTGTTTTAGCCTCTGGCATAAAAATGCATTGATGCTATACCTCGTTTAAATGTGTAGATGGTGTCACTTGCAGAGAGGTTTGTACTGGTGACAAAGTTCTCTCGGTTGGATGCTTCAACCTCAACCCGAGACCAGCGCTCTAGGTTGCCTTGGAAACCACGCACATCCCCCGTTGGGAGAGTGATGTTGGTCACACGGCCCTCGTTGTTATACCTGCAAGAATGAACACAAATTCGATGATGGACAACCTTGCACACAATGATATGACTTTGATAGTTGGATGAGTAAAAGAGACCTTTTTTTACACAGTACTGTTCCACTTTTACACATTTAACTGTTAGTTTTGATTTATATAGGCAATTATCAAGTTATGTAGTAGTAAATAAATCAGACAGATGTAGGTAGCACTGTACTTTACCTGTTAAATTAAAAGGTGTAACTGGTTTAGCCATGTTTGTACATATATCACACCTCCACTGTCTGGGTCAACTGATCAATACATTAACCCTATGCCCTAACCCCATGAGTTATTTTTATATGGAAAAGATTAGTAGGTTGTAATTAATTGCATTAGGGAAATGAGGTTCCAAGCGTTTACCCTTGGGGATGCGCACCTTCCTATCTCACACTAATATATCAACGCCACCCCTCAATCATCTTCACTTGGCAGGGCGGGCTAACACAATCAAGGTTACTCCCTTTTGTCATAAATGAGAAAATATTCAATAAGTATAATGTATTCATTATTATGGTTTATAAACCATATAGAATGAATGGTATGAAGGAATTGCTCTTGATACTGTGTGGGTTCTAAATCACCTAACTATTAAAATGTACAGCACATGAAATTAAAACAAAAAAAAAGACAAAGTTTGTACTGGAAGCAATAAAATAAAATGCTTCTATTGCATGAACTAATTCCATATCTTGCCCAATGACACTCGCAGTTTAGATTCAAACTGTTGACCATATGGATAAATAGATCCATCTAACTGTACCACAGCTTCACTACACAGTGCCACCCATAGTGTTTGGAAAAAGGCCCTTTTAAAACGTAAGAAAGCCAACTCCAATCACCACCACTTACAGATGAGCCTGATATTTCACTGCATTAAGCCTAAGAACAATGACATATATTTCCCCACAAACAACAGGTTCAACAATGAATACAAGTAGAAGGCAGACAGAATGTTGAGAGAACAATGAGTGCAGAACTTACTCATACACAGTAGTCCAACTGTTCTCATCACTCTTGGTTGCCAGGAGACCAGTGTTACCGTGGTAAATGATGTGAGCGACATCATGACCTTGGGCTGAAACCTTCCTCAGTGTTCCACTGTTACTAAGAGACAAGCGGTAAACTTGTCCACCAGGTAGTGCAAGCCAGATTGGTACACCGTGAGCATCTCGCTTCACTTGGAGTCCATGAGAATCACGGCCCATCACTGAAGACAGCAGACCGTCTCTTCCGTAAGTAAAGTTGAACAAGTAGTGTCCGGTGATCAGGTGCTTAGTATAGAGATGGGAACCATTCTGTTGTGGAAAAACAAGATACTTTGGTCACCAGAATAGTATTACAGCTTATCATGTATAAATTAACTACCATTCTTGGGGCTAATGTGGGCGGCCAGGTACTGTCTAATGTTAAAGTGTCCTTGAAGAAAATACTGAATTCTCAATTACTTCCAGTGAGCATTGAAGTAGATGTTTATACTGGTGTATCAATGGATGATTTTGAACCCATAAACACTTTTTTTGCGATGTTATAGATAAGTAAAACCACTATATAGATAGCCAAACACTGCAATTCTCAAGGAGTGATCTGAAGGATTGTTCTCATTATTGTTGTTCTATTGATGTAAATGTAAATGTAATAATAATTTGGTTTCATAGAGACAGCACAGATATATATGCTTTACTTGGATGAGTTGACTATAACAAAGTATTTCTGGATGATTATGCATTAACTTGAGTTTGATTTGGTTATTTTTCTTTCTCACCTTTGCCTTCATATAAATGTTGGTGCAGAAAGGGGAACATTTGCTTTGAAAGGAATGAAGCAGTTTGAAATGATCCTCTGTTTAATCTAAATAATGACTGGTCTCTCATTTTTTTGCCACTCCCAGATGGGAACCTTATGTAGGGGGTATGAACACAGGGTTCCCACAGATGTTTTTGTTTTTAATTATTGTACAATCTTGGCAAAGGGCTGATATCCATGGAGCGCAATTGTGGTCATTAAAACAAAGTTGCTCCATCAATGACCTCGAATAATTGATTCGAGGTCATTGATGGATTGAGTAAGTATGGAGAATTTTATTTAATCAAGACCCCCTTCTGGGGTGCTGTGTGTACACATAACATCATTATAGCTCTATAGAATAAGCAATTAAAAGTTTAATTCCATACAGTAAGAGTTATATATGCTGTTGAAATTATATTACAATCATGCTCTATCGTTATTGCATATCTTTGTCAGTGGCAAATATACTTTCAACGATTAGACTTAACTACAGATTTACTTCACACATTTTATTTACCTCATAAATAAAACACATTGCAGGCTAAAAAGAAAGTCCTTAAAAGCTCTGTAATAGAGCTGTATAACAAAATAAATGGTTAAAATATTATATTTTATCAATAGGCGGTCCTCAGTATTACTTTTCCTGGGAATTGTATTTGTCAGGGTTTCTAGGCACACACCGATTTGGGCTTGGAGTCAGCTGGGATAAGCTCCAGCACCCCCCGTGACCCTAATGAGGATAAAACGATTCAGAGAATGAGATGAGATGGGTTGCTAGGCAACAGAAGCAGCTCTATGACACAAACGTAAGTGCAGCAATTGGTGGGCCAAACAGGAAATCTTTCATTGTACACCATGAACCATGACTTCATATCTTTGTACTTGCAGCCCACATATAGGGACGTATAATTTGCAACCATGTTAGAAACACCCTGGTAATCAAATATAAGTGATTTATTTTGTAAATTCGAAATGAAATGACAGGGAATGGACAAAACTCCCATTAAACATGGCCATTGCTTAATGGAAATTCAATGGGGGCATTTTTATATCAGTTTTGTCTTTTACAAGGACGCATTTTAATTTGGATTATTGTCAGGCCCTTAACTTGGCTATTTAAAAAATAAGAAGATAAAACAACCCTTTGGATTATTAAGCAGTATGCTATGTAGATGGAAATGTCATTAAAGAACAAGACAGTAAAATAACAAAACTAGAAAAACAAAACATGAACTCTATTACATTAGTGCTTGACTCAATGGATTCACATAATAAGAGGCCATTTATTCACCTGGCTGAAGATATACAGCTCCTGGTCCACTGGGGAGCTGATCTCAACCAATCCAGCTGGGCTAGGTTGAGCTTGGTTGGGACTGACCGCTCGAATTCGGATATTTCCCAGATCAGCAATGTACAGTGTGCCATTAGGACCCACGGCAAGCGAGGATGGTGCTTTAAGACGGGCATCACGAGCGTAACCTCCGTCACCTTATTAATGACACAATTTGTGAGTTAGGGGGTTAATCATTTACAACCCTATCCACATAAGTAAAAAATCTACTTAGAAATAAGCATGCATTCAAGTCAGCAAATAAGATTTCATGGTGTGCCTAAAGCTGAACTCCAGTGGCTACTCAATGGTTTGAATGAGATCAGCATGATACCGACTCAATACATTCACGTGTTGTGGTAACACAGCAGGACTAGTACTTGGTGAAGCCCTTTAAAATGTAACCAGCAGGAAGCTATAGAGTCTGTGGCAAGTCAATGCAGCCACAAGAATTGCGGTTTACCTTTTAACAGCATACGGTAAATATGCAACTTTTTTCCACATATTTTGTTGTCGCACGCTAACTTAAAAAACTAAATGAGTGAGTGTTTGCGGTGAGGACATGGAAACGGAAAGCTTCAGAGTGGAACCATCAGCTAGCAGCAAAACGTGATTGAAAATATGCAAAGCAAAAAAAAAAGAAAAAAACGTTGAGGGGAAAAAAAACGCTACGGTTACAGCCCATTGGCTGGTGGCAAGGGTGCGACTTCCCTTTCCTTTGAAAAGGAAAGGGGGAAATTGACAGCATTTTATGAACTGAATTAAAAGATAAAATCACATCCTCTGACACTTACAATGGAAATCATGGCCTAACTGGAAAAAGGGAAGAAAAAAAAAACATCTGCTTATTTGTCCGGTCCTCTTCTTCTCAACCTTTTATTAGATTTCCGTTGCCCTGCAATGATGTGCCAAGTCGTTTAAAAACCTTCATCTGCTATGGCCGTACAGATTTTCGTTCGACAGTAAGAAAATGATAGGATTCGGGAAGGCTTTTCTCACGTGGGTTTCAGATGAAGGTCTTTGTAAAAGAATGGCCTCATGAATTCAAATAAAAGCCTCACAAAAACATTTTCACTTCTATATCTAAGACATTGAATTTTAACACACCCAGAAATTTCCAATTCCAGTCACGTATACAACTTGAGGTCAGTGATCAATTTTAATTTGTCAATTTAGAAAAACTAAACAAAAAAAAAAAAAAAACGAAATATGTGATATCCAAGCAGAGGGAGTTTTTAAATAAAAAAACTGACATGTAGAAAGTTAGGCAGGATGATTTAATCTCTCCCTTAAGGCAACTTGATGACATCAATTATAGCTTGTTGTGTGGCTTGTAATATATAATGTACATCTAACCAAGGCCAAGGACTTCATTTCAAGTGCAGATAGATAGCGACATGTTGTTCTTAGCACCATAATCCTATTAGGCATAATCTAATACGGTTGCATTATGATAGTAGCATTCACCTCACATAAGAACATGACTCTTTGTTAGAGTGTGTGTGTGTGTGTGTGTGTGTTAGTGTAAAAAGCAGATAACCTACCAGAGAAGCAGTCACAGTTTGGGTCTATCTTGCAGTCGCAGTCTGTAGGAGCACCAGAGATAACTGATATCTCGCCGTTTGTTGACACCTGTGTAGTGTTAAAAAATATATGTCAAACTTTACAACAAAACAGACCATTACTACCAGGTATAATCTCGTAAGATAATTATGGGGTTTGAGATAAATTTGCTCTGTTTATGAAAGTAAAGCTTTCAATGTTAAAATATTTCTGAAGTTAACAATAATCTATTTAGCTGATGCAAGTGTCAAGAAACTGTACAAGTCTGATAAAAGAGCTGCAATTGGTTCTGTAAATCCCTGTGAATAATAAACCAATAGACCGATCCAAAATAAATAGACTCATTTACTACTACGTACATTTGGTGCCTGCATTAGACCATGCAAAAACGAGAGTGCCTGCAGGTGTTCCGATTCAAAAGGGATACAGCTGATTTTAAATGTCTTCTGACTTGACTATAATTAGGGTTTCATAACTATTCCCCTTTACATGGGAACAAGAGCTCAGAATTGATGCTTGTCCCAGTTCACTCAGTGTTCTGTGAGTATGATGAGAAGAAACATCCTGTGATCTTGCAGTCCTGTTTCTGTGCAGAAGACTAAGTAGTTCAGGGGGAGCTGTGCCAACATTTTTAACCTGCAGGGGGGTATGTCGCCTACTCTTCCTCTTGTGAAGACTATACTGTAGATTGAGATGCATGAGGCACTATGACACCGACACAATAAATAAGATCTAATATAAAAGTTGTGTGGGACTTATTTTTGCCTTTGAGATAGGCAATAAAGGTCTTTTGAAGACTGTTTAGAAAATATTACAGTTTTTGTCTACCCTAGCTGGCTCAAATATTCTTATGGTACACATGGTAGGGTAATACAACCCTCTAAATTGGCCATACTTTAGGTATGGATGTGTGGGCAAAGGTGATGGTCTGGCGGTTAGATAAGAAAGCTGAGATAATTCAAATAAAAGTAATGAAGATAGAAATGTCGATGCTGTTTCATGAAATTGGCTCTTTGAGATGGCCCTGATGAATTGACCAATAAGTGCAAAGGCTTATTAGATCACCCTGTTACATTTGTATTGTTTTTCTCCACTTAGAAGGTACTATTTGCCATTGTTTATCTCATATTGCTAACATTTGTTTTTATGGTACTGATGATGGCCTCATCTTATTCTATATTGCCTTCTAAGAATTGAGAAATAATTGAGAAGTTGAGATCATAAAATAAATATAAGATCGGGTGAATATCAATCTGATAGATATCACATTACTAATAAGATGGTTTCAAAGAAAATTTCTATATAGTGTGAAAGAGTTTTTTATGCCTTGTGAAAGATAATTTCTTGTTGTTTTTGCATGTATCCTAATAAAATGAAAAAGTGAAAGGAAACGAAAGCAAAATATTCATTGAGTGATCTATACTGGCAGATGTTTTCCCTTTCGAAGATACCTGAAGCCTTTTCACTGCTTGATCAGTATCCTGGAACTATTGATTGAGCCCAGCGGGCTGTGTCTTTGTTGGTGCTGGTGTTTAAATATAAGGAAGTGTTAGGTTTTAAATTAAGGGAAAAAGCTTTAAAATATATGCATATATTTTTAAAGTAACAATTTAATAAGGGATTGTTTTTTTTGGCTTAAGGAGTTCTCAGCGTGATCACTGTAGCTATACTTTAGATTTTAAACATTTTTGAGTGCTCAATGGGTAGGCTGTCAACACATTGAACATTTGAGTGAATTGTTTTATTAAAGAAATTACCTGTTGAATGCGATTGATGCGTCTCTCATCAGTTTCAGCGATGAAAAGGGTACCCAAGTGTGAAACAGCGATGGCTTTGGCAGATTCCAAAGTGGCCCGAACTGCAGCTCGACTCATTAAATGGTGGTCAATACCTGGCACCTGGCAGTGAATAGGGCGACCAGCGACTATGCGCACTTGAAGAGTCTCTGATACCTACAAAAAAACACATAAGGCATGAAACGGTGTGTTATAAAGTAGTATTTCAGAATTTCAGCTGATATGATGGATGCTAAATGACAAATATGGATGATTGGGTTTTTAGTCAAAATTACCAGTGTTTTTTTCTACATTTTCTATATTTTTTTTCTCAAGAGTAGTTCCAATCTTGTTGACATTTTACCATAACAAAGTTGTGCAATAGTTCTTTCGAAATCATCTTGTCTGACACGACATGTATATTATAATAAAAGGCAATCTACTTTTAGCTGACATGTTTTGATATCCAAAAGAGTGACAAACAAAAGCACAGCGCCATGAATGACAGCTATATATAGGATAACATTTCTTCCACTGGGAGTAGTAGGGTTTTCAATTCAATTTAAATGACTCGTATCGCTCACTTAATAAAGATAAAATGACAACAAGGCAGTTTAAAAAAATAAATAAATCATTCATGTTTTCAGCATCTCCTTGGGAAAAGAAATTATGCAATGTAGAATACATCAACTGACTGTTCGTTTTCTATACGATTGCTATGTGTGTGTACCTGTAACACAATATTGTTGTCCAATATGTAGAGGGAGTTGTCCAAAGGGTTAATAGCCAAGTCTGTTGGCCACTCCAAACGTACCTGTATACCATAGAAATACAGTTTTAGTTTCACAATATTATTCATGAACACAGCAGCCTTCACACTGACCCTTAAGTGTCAGTTACAGGTTATAGGAATGTAATCTCCTAAATAACATAGCATTAGGTTGCCTGGTCCTTCCCATCCAAGCAAAGGTCAACATCAGGCAGGGAGTATTCCCCATATTTATTCAACAGCCGCAACTGCTGGCTTTCTGTGGTGATTCAAATGTCAGCCAATAACCTCGATCGCCACATCATGAAGCAGCAAGAGCAGCTTGCTCTATCACTGTGGGTGTCAAAGACAGACAAAAAGCTGCAGTAGATCACACGCAAAGATACAATAAAACACAAACTGGAATCTTTTGTCTGTGGAGATTTGTCAAATGGATGAGAGAGGAGCTTGAAGACTCCAAAGAGGGATTGGTAAATAAATGGATCATGTTAAATTGCCATTGACATGTCCAATTATAGGCTCTGTCAAATGAGAAGGAAAAGATTTCAGTCTGAAATCCCATTTTAATGGGAAAAGAACTTAATCAAGGTGGGCTCATCTTGTCTTGTTAGAAAAAGGGCACCCAACAAATCTTTGCTCATGATACACAACTTTGAGCAGGTAAACGTGACTATATATTGAATGCAAAGAGAATAACCTCAACAATGTCTGTCAAAGAGAGCTCAAAAGGCAATACAATGCAAATGCTGGTGTAACTTGATGTTTAGCTGATCTTTTTTTTCCTCTGAAAGTTTCAACTTAACAAGCCAGACATGCAAGTTCCTTTTAACATAAAATGCGATGCTGTAGGTGATTTTAGTGCAACCAAAAGACTTTGAAGTGCTGCAAACTACAACTAAAATACACAAACTAGCTCTGTTTTCTGAGGCTGAGGTCTCTATGGCAGAAATTAAACTGAATAAAAGAAAGAACATACATTTTATCCAATTATTTAACTCATCAATAATACGAGTATACCTGCTAACAGTTGATCCGGTAAAGATGGCCCCCAAAATTGTTGTGTTCCATCACTAAATTATCTTGGTTAGGGACCAGTACCAGTCTGTAAGCCACCTAAGTTATCGCCCTTTGCATATGCTGTTCTGCGATAAAATAGGAAGAGCTTTACCCGTACTAAGAAATAAAAATAACACTTGCACTTTGCCTGGTCAAGAAGAGGCAATGTGTTGAAATTTTGTGAACACTATCATAATTGAACTTTAACGAAAATACAACCCGTTAAAAACATTGCTGTGTGCAGAAAAAGCACTTTCATCCCACCCAAATTGTATACTACTGTTTACAAAAACAAAGTGTTTTAATTCAAAAGTCAGTTTGACTTTGCACTAAAACTCATGCCAACAATCTGCTGTTTATTTGGAATAAATTAGCTTGTTCGTGTTGGACAAGTCAAACAGCTACAGAAGTTTTGATCAATATTGCGGCGAGTTTGAGGTCACTGCAGTTTACAAGTGCAAACACAGATGGAGGATGATGACGGTCAGATGTGCTGTAGCGGATGATGACTAACAGGAGGATTGAGCTGGCCTCTTTTAAGACATGCAATGGCATCTCTGGAGAGTCACCTGGCCTGAAGAGTCAGACGCACACTCAAAGCACTTACAAGTCACTGTGCATGTGTGTGTTCGTGTGTGTGTGTGTGTTCGTGCAGAGATCGCACTTCATCTATAATTCATCCACAGCTCTAATAGGCCTGACATAAGTCAGCAGTGTGATCTGAAGGCTGGCTGATCAAATTAGTTGCCTTTGGTCTTCACCAGATACTGTCACACACACACAGACGCCCACATACACACAAATGATCACATACACACCCATACCCATGCACACAAACACACAAGTGAAAGTAAAAGAAATATAAATAGAAACTAAAACAATTCTAAATGCAATATTTGTACTGGCATAAATATGAAGAGGCAAACAAAAATGTGAGTACTGGTAGATTCACGAAGAGAGATGCATAATACAAGAGGGTGGGTTGCACTATTTTGTTCACGAGACACTTGAGGCTCCTGCATTTTTGTTCAAAATGGTTCCTTTTCTCACACAACAACAATATTGCACGCATGCAAAAACTTTTCCAAGAGTTTTGTCACTGTGCGTGCCTCGTGTGTCAAAATGGCAACGTCTATAAAATAATGTCGGAAATTAAATATATATGCAAACCTCATTAGTGATCAACTGATTATCGAGGCTGTTATTTGGACATTTAAAGTTTATCGATCTCAAAAAAAGGAGTAGAATAGATATTTTTGACTTTGCCATTTCTTTAGTATCTCATTATCTGCTGGTACAACTCAATCAAATTACCCAGTGCGATATATTAGTTAGGATTTTACCTGACTGATATCCATACGTGCATCACAGCTTAGCGGTTGCGTTGACATCAGTCCATTGGAGCCAATCACAGTGGAGAGGAAACCCCTTTCATTAATCTTCTGAATAGTAGTGCCATCAACAAAGTACACAGCACCCTTTTTATCCACAGCAATTCCTGGTAAGTGAGAGAGGCAAAATTAGCTTGAAAGATAACAATTGAAGCAAATTGGGGGTAGAGGGGTAAAAAAAAAACTAGAAAGGTGAGAGTGAACGGCAAAGAGGAGTGAGGGACAAGATGGACAAAGTCAAGAGACGAGGGGACTTGAGTGGCATCCAATTCAGTTAGGCATTCAGCTCAGCTAGAGACTGTCTTATCACACACCCTGCACTGCAGAAATGTAATTATATTTCCATCCCAAAGACCACTAAAGGGATTAGAACAATACAACTGCAGGAAGAGCTTATTCGTCACATTTAGATGTGAGTAGGGGTGCTGCATTGAACTTTTGACATTTGATGCCTGCAAATTTACATTAAAAATGTTGACCCACCATGTACACGCACATGTTTTTCCCTCATAGCTGCATACCCTGATGTGTGCATTGAACTCTCCTTGCAGTCTTGCACTGCAGCAGGAAGTGAGAGCAAGGCAAGTCAAAGTATTAAAGGTTAGAGCAGACAATGAATCATATGTAATGGATGAGAAGCGACCTTCTCCACAAGCCTCACCCTTACTCGCTCTCATCTTCATACTGAAAATTGGCCCTTTGACTCAACTCCTCAGCAATATTCTGTGACTCAACCCTCACCTTTTATTCTGTGGCTTTGCCATGATTGCTCCCACACTACACCTGCAACAATCAGTCATATTTCATAGTTCCTTGGTGCCATCTCTAATGGACGCTGGCCTCTGCTGAGCTGTTTAAAAATAGATTTGGTGTATGGTTTACTATTAAGTCATGGCGAGTTTTCGAGTTGCCTTCATCATACTCATGCCTCAAAGGACTTGGCAGAGACATCCCATATTTAGGTTAAATGAACTAGGGGAATATCAATCGCTAGAAAATATGAAAATCGTGATGTTTGCTTCCATTTCATTGAGGAACACATTACATATGATTGAAAACAACACAATAATTTAATCTCTATTTAAAATTGTATCTTGTTGCGGTTTGAAACGAGAACAATAATTAAGATGATTCATATTAACTAGAAATACCTTCCTCAATTTAGCCCCCAAAAAGTTGCATTTTATGTTCAAAGAGTGATATAAAATGAAAGAGTGCAAAAACCTGGACTTTGAGTCTGTTGGTCCCATAAAAAAATCTTATTAGATTGAATGCATTAAGTTATGTATTGGAGAAAATGGCATAATGAATTAATATAATATAGCATTATAACATTTTTTATTGTTTCTATAATTGACAATACTTGCATGTTCAATTGGCAATACTCCAACTTGTCACGATTATTTTTAAAATACTTAAATCTGCTAACCAATGACTCTATTATGCAGTAATAATGTCCTGTTCACAGTATTTTTAACAAAAATCTTGCTTCAAGTCACATTCTGTCATATGTGATCAAGCAAAAGCACATTTTTATTCAACACGTGCACAATCCCACTTATAAGAACAGTGCACATCATATTTGCGTGGACCCTCAAGCCTTTAATCCTACATGGGACTATTGGGGCGTAAATTGTGCAGGTGGAAAAAGGCAAGTGGACATGGACAGGGCCAGGGTCAGACTGCTTCCTCCACAGGCCAAGAAATGAACTGCAGAGGTTGCTCTGCCAGCCCCTTTATCTTCCCTCTGACACAGACAAATTAAACCACCCAACAGCTTTATACCTGCATCCCACTCTTTAATAGTTTTGACCCCCAAAAAACACCGTAAGCCAATCTGCTTCCATGCACATCTTCTAGAACTTTTGTTTTCTTTTGTTTTTCTGTCTTTCACAAGTGGATAAAATCATTGGCCTTAGAACCTTCAATAATGCAGTCTCAACTGTTTTCTTCTGCTATTTTCATCCTTACTGCCTTCTCCATTTCTTCTGCTGCCACATGCTATTATGTAAAAGAAACATCTGCACCTTGTGTGGAGTCTGAGCCTTTTTACATTTATATTTGCACATTTTCTATCCCTGGGTCCACTTTTTCCTATGTTTCCTTTCACTTTCAACACATTCCTCTATTCAGCATTTCTACTCAAAACTGCTCCTTATCTCTGAGCTCATAAATGCTGCACAAGGGAGGATGGATTTTGTCTACATCTCGGTTCCTATGTATTATTATTTCCCACACATGTAGGATGCATTCCATTCGTTCTCATCGCATTGTCTTGCTCCTTTTGATTTATCAAGATAATAAGGATTGACTATGTTTGAACAAAAATAAATTCAGAATAACCAGCTAATTTATTTTCTTTTTTTCTGTGTCTGTAATTATGTTTTGAATAATTTATCTTGGGGCCACCCAAAAAGGTAGTATTTCTTCTGCCTGACTTGGTGCGGGCAGTTTTGGGTTCAATTCCCACTCAGTGGCTATGTGAATGGTTATCTGCCATTTGCCCGAAGACAGCCTCCTCCGCAACCCTTTACGAGGTTATGCGCTATGGAAGATGAGTGAATGAATGAATAATTTCTTGGTTCCTTAAACGGTCATTACCTAAACTGCCACATGCTGGGTTCATATAGAATACATTTCCATCTATAGTGAATAAAGCTGGGTAAAGAGCATTTGCTAACCCACCCGTGCTGGCCATGGATTATCACAAGTATAGGCTGCCAGTAAGAATCCTTGAGATACATCTCAAATCAAAGGACAGATTAAAGTTTGGCTAAAATTTTCACTTGCATTGTACGATCAAAGAATTGAAGATGAGAATGAGCTGTACTGATAAAGGTAAAAAAAAGTGGAGACTTAGGTGTGGAAATTTAGACAAGGGAAATAGATAAGATTTAAATGAGGAAGAAGAGATCAGGGGGAGACATAAGGACGTGTTGAGTAATAGCTATAATTAAGCAACACAGCCAATATTTTTCAGTCAGAACAGTCAGTACTCCCCAAAAGTCTTGTAGCACAGCAGTACAATTTAATCTAATAAATGCAAAAGGAGTTTTTGTTTAATAAGGCATTGGTGTTGATTACAGCTATATGCAGAGATAGCCATATGAGATTACTGGGTGAAAGGGTGAAAAATAACGGATAGGGCAAGTATCTGCATTTATAGGCATGGAAGATGAACGAATGAATACATGTATCTGCTACTGCATATCCCTGAAATTCAAGTTTTCAAGTATCTTTACATTCTGACTAGAGATTTCAGGAAACAGTAACAGAATGGGAAAACTGCAAATAGTACACCATCTAAATGACTCATAATGGCATCTACGACTATTTTTGCAATTGCAACATTTCACAACATTGTAAAACAGCAGGTGCACTATAATTTCACAGTACTGTTGCCATCAATGCAATAGTTTGTCATTCCACCCGCCTTTCCATATTCCTCTCCACAGTGGGTGTTAATTACAGGGAGTGAAGTATTATTACTGCATCTAAATAATTCTAGCTATTGTTGATTATGGCCTGCAGTTCCTCACCGCAAAGTGTGACTGACAAGTGCACATTGACAGATGGACAATACCACCTGCACTATTCAATTTGTACAAATAATAAACACACTATTTGTACTTCGCAAACATGCATCTTATTTTATTTATTATGTCCAAGCAGATTTTAAGATGATTAAAAATGTTAAAAATGATTAAAACCTGTTGGTAGTAGCTAAATTGTCCATTCAGCTAAGTCTTAAAGGTTTTTAGACATGATTAATAATGTCTAAATCCATTAAATTGATAATTTATTGTGTTATATTGCTATATTGGAATAATTGGTACAGCTCAGATTTTGTCATAGTGGTTACATGCAAGCTTATCTAACTAATGGGCATAGTATTTAATACTATTTACTCTGGAGAATTAATCATTGAACTATGAAGTAATCTCGATAATTGATTCAGTACATAGTTAGAAACAAAGAACTGAACTACTTATATATTCATGAAAAACTAAAATGTAAAAGCAAATCTTGTTACTAATAGCTCTTAATATTTGGAGTAAATTCCCCCCCACTACAAATCAATAGAAGTTAACCAAATGGGTAGTTGTTTATCTTTGGTAGGTCTTTAGAGAGCAATCATTATTCATACTTCTTCTCATTAAGTATTTATGCAAGCTCCTCAAGAACAGACACTGTCTTTGTAATTAAATCTGGATCATGCACTGTATCTCATCTAATTATCAATCCCTAGACATTTGTCAATATATGAACCTGAGTTAATTAATTATTGGAATCGGTTATTTTTGTAATGACTGGTTATTAAAGAGATGTATTATGTACTGTATGGCTGTGGATGTGACAAATGGAGAGCCATTTGAAAAAATACATAAATATATATTTTTTGCACCCAAACAAACAATATTGGTGTGTGTGTAGGTGTGTGTGAGAAACATACGCCTTGGCAGTAATTTCCTTCTTTTATAATATAAACGAGATTCAGCAATCACAAAGGCAGCAGACAAACTCAATTATAAAAGCAATTGAAAGGCTTTGGACTATAGAATGCTTCATGAAAAGCTGAGGGGGTTGGATCAGTACAGAGTGTCTGCAGATTATGTCACACTGTTTGGAACATCAAACAAACACAGGGAGGTCTTAGAAAAGAGGCTCTTTACCAAGTGCAGCATCACAACAAGAGATGCTCTGCAATAGTAGAAGGGAAGGAAATGATCAGATTTCGGGAAGAAAAAAAATGTTTTCAGAAGTAAAACGCTTGAATTAAAGCGACAACTGATTGTAGGTAGCTTTTTTTTTCTAAGGATGAAGTCTTTCTAAAGCAAATAGTGAATGTTTTTCACCAGCAACGATTTGACAGTGAAGGCTACAAGTTCCATGAGTGATAATGGCACCCAAGTGACATTTTCTGTCTCTTTCAAGCCATTCTGTCACAACATTTGACCTCAATACAAAGTTACATTTACCACCAACCTCTCCCAGCTTACCCAGGTGAAATTGAACGTCCAAGGATAGCTTGTCTGCCACCATCAGGCTACTTATTCATCGTTCTGTCAGTATGTTTAAGGAATCCAGATAGCTTTCAACCTGTATGGGCACAAGTTCACTGGTGCCTTAATCACGCCATCACCTGTCGACTCTGTATGTGTGAGCACACCAGGTTGAGTCGGTCCTGCACCCACCTCGGGGAAAATGTAATTTATTTCCCGCCACATTGGCAAAGCTCCACTCCTCCTGTCAGCTTGCCAGGCTCCCAGTGGAGGTTGACAAGCCTGCTGCCAGCAATGGCCATCTCAAATAGTTAAAGGGACACACATGTCACATTCCCCATGATCATGCTGACATTGTCGCACTGACATCCCTTTTAACAACACTCCTCTAACTAACTCTATGTCCTATCAGTGGGAGGAGTCGGTTCAAGCCCAGGGTACTAAAAGCTGGAGACTGTCAGTCACAAAAAGTGGAAAGCCCTCGGAGTGGGACTATCGTAGCTAGCACCTACGTTAAAGTGACTCAGTTGCTGGCCTAAAGCCATCTCTTATTGACTGTGGGCTTCATTAGACACACAGTGTGCTTTTGTAATCTCTCACTTCCTTACTCTTGTGAAAAAGTAGCTATCAGCTTTTATGAAGCTCTTCAAAAGGTGACCTTTGGAGGTAATGCATTTTTTTCTCCACTGTTTAATGGAAAACATGGATTAAAATGAGTTGTGCAATCTAATTGAAGTTCATTATTCTTATAGTTTGTCAATGAATTGCAAGTGATGTTTCAACATTTTTGTAAATGAAATGATTTGGCCAATGATATGACACGCCCACCCAGCATAAGTGAGAGACTGCCTGACTGACTAGTGGATTCATGTACAAAGTCTGTCAAACCCTGTCAAGTTTATAAACGGGAGAGATTCTTTAGTATTTTAGGAAACGGATTATACCCTGCTGGGTCCATTTTTTGACAGTTGACTTCAGCTGCTTGCAGGGCGGACTGAACATGATCAACTATAACAGCTTGGAAAAGGATATTCTGGGGATATATATGTATTTATTTTAACACAAATGAAAATGCTATCCCAAAAAAAAGGTATAAAAATGATTGGGACAAATACATAAATGGGAAACTTTAGAGTTTAAATGTTAAACCCCTCATCAATTTGTTCCATTTATTAGGCATGCATGTAATTAGGAGGGAAGACAATAATTTATACTTAATCGAGTGTGTAAACCACAACACCTCAAGTCATTATTATATATTCAATCCATTCAAATACAAGTATGTACACATACAAATCTAAAAATCCTTAGAGACATTTATCAATGCAACAACTCATTTAAACAGCCAGTTAAGATGTTTTTTTATAACCGTATAATCAATTATGTTATTTATATTTTGTATTTTATGTCAAGTGCTTTAGGTCAATTGGAGATTCATATTAAGAATATGTACTCTACAGTAATCATACATGGATAATTCACAGCCACATTCTTGCTCAGGGATCACAGTGCACTACACTTAAAAGCCGCATGCTGTTTGTTTTCCTTTCTTTAGTTTCTTTTTTTTAGGAGTGAGTAAATCACTTTAATATTCTGCCACTTCTGTCAGAAATGCTCACATTGAGCATTGTGCACTGTCTGGCTGAGACATATTCAGCAATAAATATACAAAGTACAATATGGACAACATCCCTGCAATTGCACACTTGGTTGACAGGTCTTCAATGTGTCTGTGTGCATTGGGCTTTGCTGGGGTGTTGTTTACTTAATCCTGATTTTGCAACTGGAAGAGCCTTATTTCTATTAAAAAAACAACAAGACTTCCTATTGTCTCTACTACAAAACAACATCCCTTTTATATAATTAGCAGGGGTAAAAAAAAAACACTGCGGTAAATAACCAGTCTGACCTAATGTTGTCATTATTATCAAAAAGGCATACTGCTGTTTTCCTTAACTGTGTGATTAATTCATGACTGCATCATTAATGCAAGAATGGCTGTCGGCAATGGCAAAAGCTCGGTCAACGTGAAATGAAATACAAGAGGAGGTTGTTAAAAAATTGCGCGCCAGCACAACGATAATCTTGCATCTTAAAAAAAAACTGTTAGGTTGATCAGATGCACTCATTTTACAAGGAACAATGATATAGTTGAACCAAATAAGGCTGCCACAGGGCCAGTTTAATATGCAGATGAGATGTTAGGCTGCTTCTTTCTGCAAAATTTAGTATAAGCCAACGACTTTTTTCACTCTATCTACTTCACTGATTTTTTCCCCATTCACCAAGACTTCACATTATCTTTATTTGTGATTGCATTCAATCTCTTATTCTCTTTCCTTACACTCTATTAATGGAATCCACTCATCCAGTCTTTCTATCATTCTCTGGCGGTTGAGTCAATCACAGCATTAAACCTCATGAGAGGCAGCAGTGGAATAACAATGCTATAAGCATAAGCACATTATAATAGGGAGCAGATGCTATAAAGTCAACATGACCATAGGGAATGTTGTAGCTTCACTACAACAACCCGCAAATACATTTTTTTGGGAAAGGGGAACATGTGGGCAATGCGAAGTTGAAATGATTTGTGTTGCCATTGCAAAGAGGAACGTTCATGAATATCTCCAATCACATGTGTTTGCAGCTGTGTACCCACAAATCTGGCATTTGATAGTCATGCACACACTTACAAAAGGCTTCAGATGCTTGATCCTGATTTAGATTTGTTTCAGCGTGTTAGGTTATTTCATTTTGTTAAGCTGTTTAAAGTATCTCAACCCCACTGACAAGGTAGATACTGAACAACAACAACAACATGAAGCCTGTCTGCAGTTTCCGGACTTATTTTATAATGTATTCATTTTAGAATTATTTTTCTGTTGCCATTAATCAGAAAAAATTCAGAAAGATTACTCTGGTGGTGTGTCGAGAAGCTGCAGATGTGAGAAAGATAATACCCAGTGTGTGTGTTTGTCAGTTTAAAACAGTGGTTTTCAAAGTGGGCGGTACCGCCCCCCGGGGGGCGGTGTGAACTTTCAGGGGGGCGCTGACGAATAAACAGGCGAATGGGGGGCGTTGAAATAGTGAAGGGGGCGATGGAGCAATTACAGTAAAATGTGACGTTGGTGTTTGTAGAAAGACCGGAAAAATTGATTGTCTGTAATAAAAAGTCGACAAAAAACAAGCTTTATTGAAACAAGAAACGTTGTCTGCTCGAGCGCTCACGAGCAGCGCGCATATACCGTATATCACTAATTGTCGCGAGTTTATCGTCGATGCAGGCGACTGGGGAAACCACCACCATCCAGTCAGCCGCAGAGGAGCACACAATAGCGCGCCGGCAACGCTTAACCACAGACGTATGCGCACAGCGACCGGCTTAATGCATCAGCTATCAATTTTTATGATTCGAGGTGAACTGCGCATTGGTCTATTAAAAGAAACGAAATTAGCGAATAATATCTGAGGCGCCTGTCTTCTATTTATTTAAGCTTCGTTCGTTGGAAAGGGGTAAAGAGGGGGGCGTTGGCATTTTGGCCCGGCGGTGAAGGGGGCGGTGGCCAAAAAAGTTTGAAAATCACTGGTTTAAAAGGAAGGTGTGATTCAAAGAGAAAAATGATGAGAAAAGGGTCAGTTTGACAAGAGGGAAAATGTGGAGGCAGCATGTCAGACTCTGATAAGGGCATTAGTCTGCCCCCTGTGGGTCAATGGGGGCGACTGACTCCATCCACATTTGCACTATCGCGCAGATGCCACACACATGTACACATGCTGTCTCCCTTATTTTTCCAATTCATTTAGAGGAATATTTATGCAGTGCAGAGGTCACTGAAGCCAGACTAGAGTGCTTCGCTCTTGGGTTAAAGTCAAGTCTCTTGCCATGCTTTCATGGCTCTTGCTAGAATAGAAAGTACACATCAAGTTGCAGGGTGATGAAACCAATGCCCTGAATCGTAAACTATCAACCCTCAACAAAACAACAACAAAAAACCTTTACCACATGACCAACCAAACATAAAAACGCGAACTAACTACTCTTTGAAGCTATCAAGTATACCATACTACATCAATTGCATTAATCATACGTCATAGTCCAAAAATTTCTCTCTCGGTCTCCACATCAAACACAGATGTGGCTAATTTTACACGTACACATCTTTTAAACCACTACAAATGATTCTCTTTCTTGTGTTATGTGCGTGAAGGGTGCAACAATGTGGGCCAATGCTGTTGCATCTCAAAGGAATTGTCTTTCTTTCATGTCAGACATGGGATCCATCTTAAATGGAGCAAGGCCTTTTATTTTCCATGCTATATGACAGCAGAGGAACATCTGTAGCCAACTCTAAACAATACTTCAGATCGTACATTCTTGTGTTGGAGGACACAAGATAATCTAGGCTTTTAGTTGCTAACTATGTTGAAAACTTGACCTAGCTACAGTGTATGCTATTTCTGGGGCGAAGATTGTGGTCTTAATTTAAATTATGGATTATTGTAGCAAGCATTTGCAATGTTGTCACACGTGTGAGAGCAATCCGAGTGCAGCTATGTCAACATTGCGGCACATGGATGATCTACTGATGGTACACGAAACATATTTGAACGTGCAAGAATAAGAAAGGGAGCTGCTCATTTGGAAAATATCCAACACACGATAAGATCAATGCCTGAGAGTCAAGGACAGCCATTTTTTCAACAAAAGAAGTTAAAAAAAGGGATGAAATAGACACCTACTTCTCTAGCAAATCTATTACTTATTATCATTGGTTGAAAGATGTAGAAAAATGGGGAGTGTGAGCGTGGGCTGTGGCAGATGGATGACTAGGTACCAGGAGGCTTTGGGTAGAACCCTCCAGAGCCTTCCTAAGCTGGTTAGTCAGAACGTAGTGGCCACACAAGATTCTGTGAAGCGAAACGAGTCAAAGAGTATAAAATACCTCAGCCTTGGGAGGCAATTTTCCATTGCTGCATAAAGGAATGAAAACAGAATGTTCTGCACCCAGCACATATAATGAGCATTATACGCGTCAGATCAGCTGTCAATTAAATAGATCTGCTCCATTTTTTTCTTAGCTCCGTATCTTGTCCTCTCTTATGATTTCTCAGATCTAAAACCCTAAAAATGTACTATGAAAATAATTATTTTGGCAATCTGTGACATTTTTCGGGCACTTAGATCAGTGATTATTAG
Source organism: Stigmatopora nigra (assembly GCF_051989575.1). Lineage (NCBI taxonomy): Eukaryota > Metazoa > Chordata > Actinopteri > Syngnathiformes > Syngnathidae > Stigmatopora > Stigmatopora nigra. The sequence goes on from NC_135521.1 coordinate 11,606,608, forward strand.
GATTTCATCCTAGTAGAATATACTTTTTAAAGAAATACAACCTAAAAAGACTCAATTCAGTCCTGTTGTGGCTATCCTCTAAGTATGGAAATTCCCAGATCAACGGCCTTATTATGATTGTATTTTCTGTCATAAATAGCCTCCAAAAGTTTTTCTGTCCTGAAGCGAAATGAGGAAACAAAAAAAAACCAGCAAACCATGGCAACCAGGTCTTTAGTAGCTCATTTACATAATTTATTCCATCTAATCAAGTACACCAATAGGGGTTTATTTTCTGTAATTTAACCTCTTAAGTCATTCAACCTAACCTAAGTAAAAAGATAAAGTAAATTATTAGGCCTTGATGATGATGTATTTAAATACAATTTTTAGAATAGTTTTTCTTTTTAACCCTAACGAAGATTGCATTAAATTGGAAGTACTAATAAAACCATTGAGAATACAATGTTTATTTCTGCCTGCTGCTTCCAAAAACTTTACAAATGTTTTTTTTCTTCTATTTTTTAAAGGTTAAAGTGCGCGAGTTGCCTTATAGGTTCTCCTTAACAAGCTCAATTAATGGCAACCAGGTTTCTCTTTATATTCTATTTCATGCTGTAATAACCTCTCTGTCTTTCTCAATAGGTTTTTGTTATATCTTTCCAGATATGGTAGTCTAGAGGATATATTTGTGCATATCAATACATACATGGTAAGATGGCAAATGGCTGAGCAATATTAAAGGGGCACACTTCCCATCCAAAGGTTAATTCTATGTCTGCTGATTCTCTTCTTTTACTAATGTCTCAAATGAGCCGAAATTTAATTGAATCCTGAATTGAAATGTCAAGCTTGTACATAAATATGGAAAATAAAGTAAATGCTTTTCGATAAAACAATGATAATAATCTCAATTGGAATGCATTTACTTGGCAGTCCCTGTACAATAATTTAAAATGCAGTTATGCATTAAAAGAAAACATAAAAAATAATATTGTCATTTTATGCATGCGAATACTACTTTTATGTGAGGAATTAGTTACAGCTATGTTGAAAGTTGCACAAACAACAGCCTAATCACATCCTTTAAGTATATTATTATACATTTTTTGTAGCAGTAGTAAGATAAATTAGGAAAAAATACAGCATTCAAAGAGGCAAGCTAAAATAATAGCCATATTAGTGGGACAACATAGAGTGCTCTATACTATACCCCATGCATTTATGTACAAAATTGGTTAACAGTTCAGAAAACAGGGTTATAAATATAACTTTAAGTAGTTTTAGGACAAAATCATTGTTGCAACAATTGACAACGACACTGACCTATCAATCAAAAGTATATAGTCCTCTACTGAGACAAATCATTCTTATCATTTTTCTTTTTTTACTGGCAATAGTATGTGAATGATGTGCAGCTGCAGGGTGAACGCCTCAATCTATTTTAGCTCAAGACAACAGGGCAGATTGCTCCAGATGCAAATTGATGCTTTTGGCAGCACCTAGTACAATCTTTAACCCAGTAATGTATTATACTATACACATGAGAACACTCATTTAAACTTCAATTGAAAAAGCAATAGAGATAATCACTACTGTAAAAAGGTTTGGTGTTGTTGTCCACACACAAGTCATTACATTAATACCTTTGTAACCTTTAGTCAAGAGAATTACTGCACAGTACATAAAAACACGGATCATTATTAACTATGCCATCATTTTCCTTGACTTATTGGCTCATATTTATCTCTACTATTGACAAAGTACTACTCATTTAAATTCACAGCAGAAGGATAAAAGTGCCACAAGGCCTAGCTCTCTCATTGGCAAATCAAAGATTTTATATATAGGCCACATCACCCTAACCTACTTGATTATTACATATGATTCAGTGGCAAAAATATAACCTTGGCATTAATACATGTGAGACAATTAGTAAGAATGTGACAAGGTCTTACCTCGAGGGTTATTGAGTGCGGCTTCAGTGGCCTTCCTGCCCTCTCCACAATGGTTCTGGTCAAAGGGCAAACATTGCTCCCCTGTCCCTGCTACCACCTCCATGTTGCGTGACGGATCTTTTGGCTGACCAAGGTTCCTCACCCTGTAGACTCTGCGACTACTCGTATCCGATACATAAAGAACTTCTCCCATTGGGTCCATAGCTAAGTAGTATTTATGGGCCGGGCTGGTGCTATCAAGGACAGAAAAATACATTAATTTTTATTGCATACGTACATTTTGTAATTCAGAAAATGATATGTCAATATGGCAAATCTGTAAAAAAATGTGGGGTGAAATTTGAATTTTTTCACATTTTTGTTTTTCTATTTTAATATAAATACCAGGTCTAATTAGCAATTACTCCAAAAACATAAAGTGAGAGCTCTTATAAGCTAAGTTAGCTCACCATATGCCTTCCTACAACCTGTCAGCAAGGGTAACTACGGGTGGGAGTCATCCATTGGGTATGGCATTGTACATTCTGCTGAAGTGTACGACAGCAGAGTGTGTGGGTGGGTTGGTCGGAAGGGGCATCCTTACACAGAAATGAGAACGACCCGTTGTGCCAAATCACCATCACATACTCACTCCATGTGGCGGCTTCCAATAATAACCTATGGATACTTTATTTAAAATGTTTCAGTTTGCCTCTTTTTTGACAGTTATGTGCAGGCAGATTAGTAATGTTCACTAACTTTTGCAAAAATGCTCCAGCTCCGATCATGATTGAGCTGGATGGGCGGATCTGAGCGACACACTTGTAGTCCATTAGGGGCCCATATTTAAGGATCTCTGTGTGCATCATACATCTTCGAGTTTACCTGCCTACAGTTGTTTTTCATTTCTAATCAATTTTGTATTTTGTCTCCTGAGTTTACTGAATTTCGTCGTGCTGCTTTGGTTGTACTATGTTACCCGCGTATAAATTGATAGATTATTTTGACTTTTTGTGCCTATTTCCTTTGTTTAGTTGCCAGCTCGGTCGTCCTGTTTTTTGTTGTACTTTGCTTGTCCTGTTTTTGCCAGGTTCTCCTTGCTTAACAAATATTGCTATGCATATAAATTCCATCTTCTGAATCTGTTTTGGGATCTACCTTCAATGGCTTGCCAATTTCACAATAAACTCAAATCATAACTGCTTTCCACAGATTTAAATTGAGTTCATTTAATCTTAATTTCCATAGCAGTCAATCTAAGTATATTTTCAATGTTACTGTTTACAGTCCCAATTGATTTACATACATCATTGTGGCTATTTGGAGAAATCAATATACAAGAAGTAATTATTTAATTCCTTGCCTTAATTCAGCTCATAATTGAGCACCTGCTTCCATGGAGCCAAAATATTAAATATTGCAAATGGACATGAAGAACATTCCCATAATTAATGTCATGCCTTTCTGCTATTTAAACCTGCGGTCATGATGTTTTACCCAATAATGATATGCATTAAATTATTCGTGGCAAATTCCATTTTTTTCAGTGTGAACTGTTTTGAACTGGATTACACTGTGCCTAAATTGCCCCAAAAAAACAAAGGCTTGATGCAATACCGAGTGTTGTACTGTTTTTGTTGCTGTTGTTGTTGTAACTGTTGGGATCAAGGAACATTCATACAATACCCTAATGTAACCTAAATGCTCTTAGGAGAAACATGTCCCATGACATCAAGATGAACATCCTTTTTGCTCTTGGTAAATTACAAAAAAAAAAATATATATATACATATAAATAAAACAGATACTAAAAAATGCAGCGCATTGTGGAGATATGTCAGTCATTTGAGTCTATTACGAAGCATAAAACTGTTTGGAGAACTCTGCACTGAATTGCACATACATAATTTAAGCCTGATCCAAGAAGAAGAATTTTTCAATGAGTTTCAAAGTGTGTCACTGCTTTGTGCAGCATAAAATATTTGTTGCGCCTCTTTCAGAAAGCGTTGCTGTCGCACGGAGCTTATTACACATGATTTGCCTGTCTCTTTTTTTATTTTTATAAATTACATGCTGAAAAAAACATCACTCCACTTAAAGGATAATGTATGTAATATATATGTTTATATACATGTGTATGTATATACTATATTACATAAAAAGAACAGCTACATACATATATATATACCTTTATATATATATATATATATATATATATATATATATATATATATATATATATATATATATATATATATATATATATATATATATATATATATATATATATATATATATATATATATATATATATATATATATATATATATATATATATATATATATATATATATATATATATATATATATATATATATATATATATATATATATATATATATATATATATATATATATATATATATATATATATAAAGTAGAGGATTTCTTCCCTTTGTGTGTTCCTTTTGAGGCAAAGAACGGTCTATGGTTTAACGCTGAGTACATTCCATCGAGTATATCCTCTGAGAACACCTTGCTTTAAAAACACTGCTTGCTGATCGACACTTTGCAGGGAAACATGTGGAGAAGAAAGGCTTTGAGAGCTGAATATGGATGAATAATTAATACATTTGACTTGGGAGAACAATAGTAGTGTAGAATAAAAACGAAATATGCTCCAAAGCCGTAAAAGGCAACCATGGAAGCAGGAAGTAAAGGAGAAAGCCCCAAGGAGAGGAAAGGCTATCTTAAGTGCCTACTGAAGAATACGCTTCATGCATTATGGTTTTCAATGTTACTTTTTTTGGGTTGACATTTGCCGACAATTGCCTGTCAGATGATCTGTCGGCCTGGAAATTCTACACTTTATGTTGTTTTCAAGGCTAAATATCCATTAATGAAAGGTACATTTTCTGGTTTTGCCATATTAATACTACTAAAGAATGTTTAGTCTTCTGCTCCTCTTATACAATGTAACACTTTTACTGGATGAAAAAGTTACCATAGGAAGCTAACCATTCCATGTGCAACTTGCAAAAACCAACATAAATTGGTGTTAAATGAGTGTTTTTCTCATTCTAAGACATTCCTTTTTGTTTTGTATGTATGTGTCATTCAAACTTGTTGTTAACAGCCACTTCTCACCTGTGTCTGGTGTCCCGGTTCCTATTAACAAGCCATGAGAGTGCAGTAAAATAAAAAAAGAGAAGAGAAAGACAGACAGAGAAGAAAGCAAATGTGTGACTCACAATTCTCCCCAAAAAATGTCACAAGTTACACTAAGTGAGTTCCATGCCCATAAAGTATGATTAGGGTTGTTTTAAGCGGCTACATTGTTACATATTAAATATTAATCCTGGCAGGAAACTGTTTGCAAGTTCTGCCAACAGGAAAGTGAAATATAAAATGTAGTTCTGATGAAAGTCTGAAGTAGATATACTGGTAAGAAATGCAATAATACCAGCAAACATAACTTAAGTTACATCAGAAGAAAGAACACTTTACAGGACAAATGACTGTGAAATTCATTTGGGAAGCTATTCCTGAGAAAATAGAGCAATAGAGATTTTAGTGCCTCCAGCGCAGCGTGATATTGTCATAATCCACCACAAAAACATTAGTTCACAGTAAAGACTCTACCCAAAGAAGTGGATTAGAGTGTGTGAAGTTGGAAATACACATTCACTGCTTTGCCATTGAGACAAAACCAAAACATATTTCTTAAGGAGAACTAAAGCCATTCAAACTCGTGTAATGCATGTTTTCATGACATAAAATCAGATTATTTGTAATAATAAGATTAAACTAATTCTTAGAACTCACTTTAGTTCCAAAATGGTTCTGGTGTATCCATCTGGATGGACTCTGCGGATGAAATTGAAGTCCCCAACAAAAAGAGAACCATCAGGTCCACTGGAAAGTGCAACAGGGGCATACAGCATCAAATCTCGAGCTGTGCCACTGCAACTTGGTCCGCAAGGGACACTCCGGTAGAATCCGTTCCCCATAACTGTGGCTATAACAGGGGGTTGCTGAGAGAGGAAAACATTTTCCCCATTTCCCTTGTGGAGGATACCTGAAAAAAGGACAAATGACTTAATTAGTATATCATCATTCATATGTACAATAACTGTACAATGGAACCCAAAAAATCTCCAACAGAGAGAGCTTCAAGTGCATAACAGTTATGACTTATGTTTATTTATTTCAATACGTACTTGTGTTTTAATACAATGTAGATAAGTACAGTATTTTCCCGCCGTTTCAGGAGCATTAGTGTAAAAGCGCACCTTCAATGAACGGCTTATTTATAAACTGTTTACACATATAGGAAGAAAAAAAACACATTTTAACGTAAAGTAGCAGCACCAGTAGTAGTGTTGTGTTATGCATCCACTTAATGTAACAATGCTAAAAGGAATGATTAACCAAAATTGATCCATATATAAAGGGGCTGTAAATGATTGTCTCTAAGTGTTCTACATTGACTGACAACCAACAGGGTGTCCCCCCACTCAACTGCCTAAAGTAGTCTCTGGCACCCCAGTGACTCGTGAGGATGAGCGGAAGAGAAAATGAATGAATAGTTTAAGACATATGGACACACGGATTACAGCGCGCACTGTTGCCTTTTGCGAAAATGAAAGGGTTTTAAGTGCACCTGACAGCGCGGAAAATACAATATTTTGTGTTTTTTAACTTCCTTTGGCTAACGAGTGCAAATTTGCTGCAACAATGTATTTTTTCGTTCTATCTTTTAATAATAATAATATTTTACTGGTATTGTTTGGTTTCCATTGATTTTGTTAGTGTTTTAATAGATTTTTTCTTCATAGTTTGAATAGTGCTCGTTATTGTTTGTTTTATCTTTCCTGCCATTGAAAGTAAAAATAAAACAAGGGAATACTATGTAGTTTACAAATAAAATTGACAAATGCCAAAGTATACATGTGGGGGGTTTCACTTAGTTTTATCATTATAATGGTCTCTGATTAGGCATTAACCTATAATGCATAATGATATAATGAATCAAAGCAGCTCAGTATTTATATTTAAATAATAAATGAAGCACCCACATTAGTTATTCTTTCAGTCAAACAGGTTGTCAGATTTATGACCAATTCTGTATGGGTTTAAACAGATTGCCTAACAAATCAGGATTTTATGGTTGAAGTAGGATACAAAACACATACTAGTTGATAGAATTTAAAAAAAACAACAACAACAACATGATTTTGGCCCTTAATAGCTGCCAAAAACAGTATCTTGGACCCCACAGTCCACCGTCCCGCTGTTAGCACAGGCTGATGTAGAGCTGAAGCAGCATTTAAAGTTTACACAGCCCCTGCTCTCTTTAATTACTACTCGTGTGTTTATATGTAGCCAAAATCATTACACAGTTGGTTGCATTTGCATTTTACTGTTTCTATTGTCAGACAATGGCATGAATACACTTTTTTTTTCACAGCTCATTTGCTGACAACCAGTGCTGGCACAGTGAAATGATAAAACTGATTTTACAATCACAACACTTTACAAAAAAACATAGATTAGTTATCTACTTCTACTGAGATTTAAAATGATGTATTCCATTAAAAAAGGGAAAGCAATGTTAGTCTCACTTTGGCTGTTTAGGTCATGTTTGGATATTAAAGGCTATATAATAGTTTGGAAAATATAAAGTATATATTTAACAACAATTGCGCATTTCCTTTTTAAAAAAATTGATTTAAAAAGTATTATTATTAATCAATAAATTTTAATATCCCACTTGGGTTCGGTTTAAAAATGTAATATGGAATTTTGGTATAGTCATTTCATTTTTGACTCAATATGTATTTAGGACATACTCACCACTACGTATATTGAGAGAATGGTGTTTGTCCAAGGACCAACCTCCGAGGTTTGAAGGCACCAGTTCAAAACCCTGCATGAGAGCAGTCCTCCTCTCCCACTGTATAAGCCCAGGACATGATTCATATTCATAGCCAACGGAAACTAAAACACACACAAAAGGACATGGAAGGATTTAATATGAACACAGTATTACTTTATGGAAGTGAACTAAATTAAAACTGCCCAAAAAATGTTTAAACTGTTACTGCATTCTTTACATATAGAACCTCAATAGTACATGTTGAAGTGATCTGTTTGTAAAGAGAAGTTTAGTTAAAAAAATGTACAGTACATCTATCATAGATGTGTATCAAACATTTGGTGCACATGATTATATGACCTAGAGTTGTTACTTTATTATGCATCATTTTTTTCTTACTAAAATCTTAGTCGTCATAAACATTTCAAAAGAGGATTTCTCAAGGGTTTGCTCTTTCAGTGTTGCATTTTGCTGTCAAGTGCACTAAAACAAGGCACATTGCATAATGATGGTCAGGCAGGAATGCCTGGGTTTTAACCTCTTGAAAACATCTCAACTTCATTTCAGTAGCCGTGTGCCTGGAGCATCATTGATGTTGAATTTAATCTCCCTCAAAGCTATATTGCATGTTGGATTGAGCGAGATGAAAGATATGTCCAGCATAACCTCGTCATTGGATGTGTCTGCAGAGATCAGAATGAAGTAGCAGTGTAATAATAAAAAAAAGGAGTCGCTGTTCTATGGAAGAGCTCTAGAATTTGGTGCCTGGCATCTTAGTTCTATTGATACACTGAGCATACCGCTACAGTTTCACGGTATATTAGCCTTTGCATTAGAGAGCACTGATACACTTTCTACAATCTGTCTTCACATATAAATTCTATTTTGTAAATATTTGAGCAGATAAAAAAAATACACTTTATATACACGTGTTAATCATCCATACAATAACAGTAAAATGTTTCTGGTTTGTTTGAGTTAGATGAATGTGAGCAGTGCCTTTTAAAATTAGAAAAGAATAAAATGAAGGAAACCCCATTTTTTTTTCATACGGAATTCTTAATGTGACTATGATCATGCCAAAGAAGTACAGAATAATGAGTTTTTTTGTCAGGGATACATAGGAGACTAAAGTAATGCAATATTTAATTTTAACAACAGTCACTTTTAAACACCGTGGGATCTTTAAATGGAAGGAAGGAATAAAGAGGCACTTAAAATTGAAACTAGTAAATGCAAAAGAATTAAAACACACACACAATGTTCCAATGTTCCATTTTGTAAAGTGGAGTCAAACAGTTAAGTTGACATCTCTGACAGAAATGTGAAAGAAGATGACCTGTGATTGACATAGACTGTAGACAATGATGCATATTACTGACTTGGACTAAAATGCATGTGAATTGACATGCACTCAAGGGAACTGAGGTGCATAGTCAGCAGAAATACCTGTCGAGAATGTCAAATACATACCGTAAGTGGGATATTCACATTTACAGTATGGGGGAAGTCAAACATTCACTTAAAGCTTAAAGCACATAAAAAAGCTCCATCTATTATGATGTGGCCCAAAAAATGTACGGATTTTTCGAAATATATATTTATATAAATATATAAAAAGAACCTAGCAGACGTCTCAAGTACCTTTAAATCCTTGAATACGGAGATTTGGATTGTCAAATGTCAATGATTGTACTTGTAATATACAGACAATTCAATGATAGCAAGTGTTTGAGAGCCTCTCAGTTCCTTTAAAGTTTGTATCGGCTCTAATGAAGAGCTTTACAAGTCCTTACTTATGTAGTTCATCTGATTTATGTTTTAAGTGAAAAACAGATGACTACTAAACCGTTACATAAGCCAATTTTTACATCCCTCACAAAGGGCAACTGGAATACAGGAGAGTTGGTGTCAATCAAGATCCCATTCAAAGATCTAAATTCAAAGCTCCCCTGTCATAAAAGCAACGGAAACAATCTGTCACCACAGGGAAGCATTATCAGCCATATGGGCAATGTTAACGAGCTAGTGAAAAGGAAAGGAAGGACAGCTCTGGATATGATAAGAAAGAGAAAATGAGATCATTCTGTTAAAATGATTTTGTGTCACTCTGGAAATTCTTCCACTTAAGGCGACTTACGTATTTTCTATAAAATCAAATTCAGTGCATTTGTTAAAAGCCGTGACCGGACGTTTGGTCGCCGCTCTTTTGGTTACCGCTCAAATGTACTTGGATATTAAACAGTACTTAGATATTAAACTGTCTCTCTTAGATATTAAACTCTCATGAATATAATTTCGAGAGTTGGTTTCAACAGTAAACTCTGTCACCATTTGACCGGCGACCAAATGACCAGCGACCAAACGTCCGAGCAATGTTAAAAGCTGGTAAGCAGCAAACAGATAAATGGAGATGTTAATACTTCACAATTCCCAGAACCTTATTTCAGACGAATTCCCATAACACAGACCTATTCCCACAAAAACTAGACACAAGAGGCGGGGTCACACAGGCCCACTTCCTCAAAAACAATACCACACTCATGAACTATTGCACACAGGTGAACGAAAGCTTTCATTTCCCACTGTTGAAGCCTTAGGCATATATTCACCCTAGCAAAAAGAGCATGATCTTTCTTTCTGGCAAGCTCATTGGATGTGTGTGTGTACATGACCATAAAAAAATGTCTGTGTAGGCCACTGTGCCAACAAAGTATCAGAAAGTCTAGAGAGGGAAGGTTTAGGGGGGGAACAAGGATACAGAAGGAAGAACATGAGGACAGTGAGACATAAGGAAAGTAACAGGGGAGATGAGAGAGAATGTAGAAAATAACAAGTTGGAGAAGAAAAGGGCAAAGCGAAGAAGAAAACCAACATAGAAGGAATGAAAAGGAGAAGTGCAAAGAAAAGAAAGATATCTCTGTTTAGACAAGAAGGTAAATACAATGAGTGAAAATGTGATGGAACAAAAGGTGATGGATCAGAAAGAGAAGTGTGAAAAAAAGAATAGAAGCAAAAGAAAATCTTTTTTGATTTGTATGCTCAAAGTTTCAAAGTAGTATAATATACACATCTTTCGTATACTGCAGTGGGAATGTCAAAGGAAAAGTAAAATTATTATATGAAAACATCTTTATAAGTCTATGAAGCCTATGAAGTTATTTTATGTGGACTGTTAAAATAAAAACAAAAACAAAAATAGTATGTTTTCTTTGGATTTTTAGATTACAATGCTCACACAAATTTCAGTATATATCCCAAAATACCTCAAGATTTTTGATTTGTATATTGCCTGGAGCCAGATTAATTCCCAGGTAGAGTTAAAGTATGTTGCTTGGTATGCTCTAGTTTTAATAAATCTGAAAATTTAGCAGTTTTTTTACAGCTTGCAGAGAAGTATGTACATTATTTTTATATCCTTTCTAATGAAAAGTGTGTATTTGCATTGTTCTAAAGGTTTTACAAAGCTTGGGGGCAATCCTTGTTCTCTATCATAAATACAAAAGATAACCCCCCAAATTAAAAAAGTAATAAAAATAGATAAAAAATATCAGCAATCATTCATTAACCACAAATGCTTTTCCCCCAATGATTAGATAAACTAACAATATGACTATCATGCAATCTGAAGAAAATCAATTTGCTTCAAATAACAATTAACCTGCTAAGATTACGGTTTAAGATAAGATATTGACGTCATATAAGTGTGACAATTAATTCAGGGTTCATTATATATTTGTTTTCATTGCCTTGTGCCCTTACATAGAGTCTGTATTAGTTTAACATTACAAAATAATCGTCCCAAACACTGACTGTGTATAATTGCCATAAATCATTGTTGGTCTACTTTAAAAGAGTTGGTGTTAGAAAGGCACTAGGCATTAAGAAAAAAAATCAAAGATAAAATCAGTCTATTCAAACTTACCAGTTGCATGAGTGAGGCCCCACACCTCCTGGCCATAAACATCTGTCTTATTCCAGACCAGTTTGTGGACCAGACCAGGCCCAGCAGGGTACCATCGTTGATACAACCTTCCCTGGACAGAAGCTCGAACATGCACCTTAGAGAGACCACCCAGAGGGGAGATGGGGGAGGAAGGAGATGAGGGTGTCAGGAGAATACGGAGCAATGAGAGGTAGCCTGCAGCTCGTGTACTCAAATAGTTTAGCTTCATGAAAGCTCCTGGGATGGCTACTTCTTCCTGCACTGCCTGTAGGAGAAATAGAAAATAAAAGGTGTTTTATTACTGTGTTAAATCCTGATTAATAGAATTTAGATGGGCACCACAAAACAGAAAAGAAAACTTTATTTATTCTATTTGTTGGGTGTAGTCTTATTAGGTTGGAGCTGAATGTTTTGGTATTTACTGCAATATACAAAAAGGCTTGGAAACAAATGCACGTTGAATACGTTTCTTGATTTAAAAGATTTGAATGTCTGAAAATCTGTTTTACAGATGAATTTTCCTTCAAAGACTTCGTTGTCATATTGATGTCGCCTTTAGTTATTACTGCTTTACAAGTAATTTTCAAAGTTCAGCTGCTAATTTGTTCTTTTCTGTCATTTTTAAAATGAACTTGCGCCTTTCATTTGTCATGTATCATCTTCTGAGAATTGTATGTTTTTGGTCCTCATGTGGATCCCTCATAAACTGTTTCCAACATTTTTTGTCTGCTAGTCTAGGGAAAGGAGAGCTGGCATTTGTAGTAAGTTTGTGTATTTTATTGATACGGAGGACACTACAGTAGCGTGTTTATTTTCAAACTTAGCTTGTTAACGGATTTGAGTGACGCTGTGCACAGTGTGATCATGACATCTTTGATTCTTTACTGGAATCAGACTTAAAATGTTGTCTTTCAACTGTAACTGCTTATAGCATCAAAGCGAATGAAGGAATGAATAGGGAGGTTACTGCTTAGCTCATTTTTGCATTGTGGGTTCATTAGTAAGTACTTTCTTTGCTTATGTACATCTGTGCTGGTTGGGAAAGGCCATACGAATAGTATAAATAATATAAAAAGGTTTTCGTTTTAGATTACCTGTCCTTAGCATTGAGAAATATAAACACATTCATTTATCAGGCAGGATAGTCTAGTATTTGTAAAGCACAAGTGACAAAGTAGAAATAATTAAAAACCTGAAGCTCTGGTACAGCAGGACCCTTCTCTGTACATGTCCCAGTGTATCTGGGTAGTGGATAGGGTAGGACCAGAGGGTAAGGACTCAAAACAGTGCTAACATCACACTTTGTAGGTTTCAATTCTTCCCTGGACATGACCACCATATCAAGAACAAGGAAGTTGTTGTTTGGGGTCCAGACAGTGCGTGTTTGTGGCAAGAAAGGTGGGCGCTGGAACATTAGGGTCACTGACATTGCGCCTGAAGTCACCAGGTCATAACTAAAGTGTTAGAAAAGATAGTTACAAAATTAAATTTATGGATAAAAGGGAAACATTTGTATTGATATTTAAATGTGTGGTCGAATTTGCACCTTCCATCTTGTCGACTGATGGTGTAACCATACTCTGGATGCTGGGGGAATGTGATGTTGACGCCAACCAATGGAGATCCATCTTGCAATGTAACACTACCTCGGATCACAGCAACACGACTGGCACATAAAGACGGACGGTGCAAACCATTAGCGCAAGCAGAAACACAAAAAAGAAGATGACAGCTCTAAAAGTGTTTTTTTTTGATGGGATGGAGGAACATGTTAGGATGTGTTCACCAAATGAAAACAATTAGTGCAAATGCAACTTTGTGAAATGAACATATTAAAGCATATATTGTCTAGAATTAAAATGTAGATGTAAACATCTGAATACTTGATTTGGAAAACAACATTTTTTTTATAAAAAGTAATTTTGATCATAAGTCCCTGAAACCTTGTCAACATTGAGTATATTCATTAAAAGGAATACTAAAACAAAAACTATGATTTTGAGTGACATTATGACTAAGTGGATTTCTTTAGGTACATTAATGTATCAATAGATGGATTTTGTAATGCTCAACCTTTACACTCTGTATTGGTGAATAAATATCAGTTGAATAAAAACCTTTTAAAATTTCAACCTACGACTTATAAGGTGAATCCTGTTGCAAAAACGAACAACCACTATGTCCTCATAAAATGCAAATATTAGTTAGTGCTAACTAAAAAGATCTGCCAAATGAATACGACTAGAATAGGGATAAAAAAAAAAAAATACAGAAATTCATAATGGTATTGCCTCTTTAAATTCTCCAGACCTTGGCCCAGAGGCACTTTCCACTGATAAGCCATAGACAATTTAATACCTTTATACCAAGATATTGACTTCATTTTCTGCCGCTTGTATATTTTAACAATGGATAATTCAAGGACACAGTCTCACACAACAAATAAGGGAAAAGACTTTGCATGCACATGGTAACCCAGACTCTCAAAGAGTAAACAAGCACATACCTGGTATCAAAGGGCACGTCTCCGGGGAGGGTGTGTGTGGCTGCTTTGCCAAGGACAAAATGAATGCGGCGATAGAAACTGTGAGTATGTGTGTTTATGGGTGAAGGAGGTGCTGTTGGGGGCAAGGGGCTTCGCTGCAACAGAGCCATGGGGTCAGCCGAACCACGACATAGAGGGTCAGAGCCGCAACTCAACTGTTCGCAACAATCCGGATCCACGCAGTCAATCAGACCATCTAGTAGAGACAGAAATATAAAGTATTTCATAATTATGGCGCATCCCCATTCTCGTAAACACCAGCACTTGCATTTCGATATTACTGCCTATTTTTGGATTGTTTTGATGATAATGATGATGGTAGCTCAGGCTGGGTAACTCAATAAAAATAGATAGCATATTGTATTATCTTAGTGGTGAAAAGACACCGTAAAATTCTTGCCCCATTCTGAGGTGCCTAATACAAACAATGTAATCTCAGACAATCATCTTTCCGCATATCCTTATTATCACAAGAATAAATCAAATTAAATCCATCATCAACGCTATAAATCAGGCATTTGCCAGCGCAATTACGTGAATAGGAGCCATAAAAGTCCAGTGTAAACAAGAGTCTACTGATAGGAGGCGAAGCAGCAGGTGACAGAAGCCCGGGCTGGCATTTGTGTTTCCTATATAAGGATTCTTTCTGAAAAGGCAGGAAGCAGTGCTGACATTTAAATGCATCTGACCACAGAGCAGCAAGCTAAAGGCCAACAATATTCTATTGTAACCTCCTTCTACAAAGGTTGCCGAGTACAATAATTCATTTCCATACCATTCAACACTCTAGCTTAAAAGAACATATTTAATTGAATTTGCTGCGTAGTTGCCTTTAAAAGGGCGATGTTGGTAAATTACTATGCATAAATGGCAATTGAAACACACAAATGTGCACGTTATATATTTGATTGGATCAACATGTATGCACTGTAAATATTTGAGCGTTGCATTTTGTGTGTAATGTATTTATTTCCAAGTTCTATTCTCATAGGCAGGGAAATTGAATAGTTGTTTTCGTACATTGATTACTAGAAATGGCTCCTTTTCATCTCTTTCTATCTTCATAGTTTCATTTTTAAATGCAGACGAGCATAAAAGTAGATTAAAACAACAAGCGGAAAAAGCAATGTTATTGTAAAAAAAGAGTGAAGTATAAAAGGCGTATTTGAGCTCGGTAAAAAAAAAGGCAGAATATACAGCAAATTGTGTTAAATTAATAGGGTTTTTTTTTCTATAGGTGTCTTGCAAATCTACTCTTTGTAACTGTTTTCCTGCAATGTGGAAACTACCTTGTTGCAATCGTTATTTTAAAACCAAATTATTGATGATTTGAGCAGGTGCTTGGGTGTTTTCATTGTTTTTAATTTCAATAGACTTAAGGGGAAACAATTTGTAAATGTTTTTAGGATTTTTTTTCTTGGAATGGATGCCAAAATGCAAGATTCCAAATGATTATAAGTGCGGTATCACCTTTAAGGGGCGCCATGTTGGGACGTTAGGAGTAATAATGATTTAAAAATCACAGAAGCTTTAGCCTTAGCAATGAATGCCTGGAACTAGTGTGATATTAAAATGTACATTGTATTATATGCTACACAATGAGTTTAGTTTCCCTCGAATGACCAACATGACTCCACAAGCTTCACAGCGGGACTGGGACAACGCGAACTGCGAGAAGGAAGAAAGACAGAAAGAAGTAGGTGGATTATTTTTTGGCTATTGAATCAGGAAAAGTGATGGAAGGGAATACAAGGCAGACAGAAATGAAAAAGGTAACAAAGACAGAATAGAGATAGAAAATGATAGATGCTGATAGAATGTCACCTCCATCATTGTCTGTTCCATCACTGCAGTCAGTTTCCATGACAACACTGCACCCAGGCCCACTCCATCCTGCCTGGCAGATGCAGCGCCAGCCACTTTGCTCCAGGGTACAACGTCCGTGCCCGCTACACAACCCTGGGCATCCATCTGAAGATGAAACCCATGCGCATGCGTATAAACATATTATGAAAATATCTTTCCAATTATTATGCACTCATTATGCTTTCAAAGTGCTTCCAAAATACTTTTAAAAACTACCTTTCACAACAATGTCCAAATCATGTGAAACTGTGAAAGAAAAAACAAAAAAAGGTATCAATGACACCCTTTTTCCAAACCTAATATGACAAGGAATAATTAAAATCTCCCACACACACACACACACGCACTCACCAATGTTGCAGTGTTCTCCCTCCCAACCGGGTTGGCAGATGCAAGTCCCGTCGTGGCACTGTCCGTGTTCTTCACAGCGAGGATGGCACGCTCTCTGGTTACACGCCACGCCATGCCAGCCCTCCTCACATTGGCACCGGCCCTCTGAGCAAACACCATGACTGCCACACGGCACTGGGCATAACTCTGCCAGCAAGATATGTGGAGATGTGTGGGTGAGACAAACACGTTAGTGAAAGTGGAGAAAATAATAGGCTAAGCAAATGAAGCAGATTAAGAATTAAAAAGCAAAAGGAATAGTTCAGTTTAAAAAAAATGGAAATCTCTATTCACAACTGAAGAGGGCAGATCAGTTCAAAAGAAAGTATTAGTCTTATTGTCGTAATTTTCTACTCTATAATAGCTAGGTGATGGAGAAGAGTGAATAGAATAATAACCAACACCAAATTTCTATTTGCACCTTGTGTTGTAACCAAAGATTAATATACAGCTTTTTGCTGGACATGTTAATAAAACCTTTCTTTCTATTCTGTTTGAATTTGAATCTATCCAATTTTACAACAATTATTTTATTTCTTTACAATTTTCTACTTCCCTTTCTGCAAAAGGAAAGAAAAAAAATGTCATCCGTTAGGAAGGCAAGAAAAGTGCTACAGGCTCACAATGACTACTTACCCAGGCACAGTGAAAAGTGACTTCAATTAAAATTCACATTGCATGAAGAGGACGGGTAAGGTGGATTAAATGTGCATTTTCATCATTCCATTAAAGTTACACTTAGCTGTGATTCAAATGTACAGGGTGTAAGTGGGGTTCTTTTTCATTAAGAAGACTGTAGTGAGAAAATTATTTCTTGTACCATTCACAGATATTTTCCCTTGGTCTGTCATTATCAAGGGCTACGGTATATCACAGTAATAAGGCGTTCGCACTCTCAAGAGTGAGTGCCCATCGCCCATAAATCATCTTTGCCAAGACCAGCATTAACTTTATGTTGTGGAAAGTCTTAAAATGGCCATTTTTGCCATCTGTCATATAATACTGCAAGAGGGAAAAGGATGAGATGTGAACTATACTATAATTCAGACATTGTTAAATATGCTGTCATTGTGATAAGTACATGCCAAATGTTAAAAGGTATCCGAGAACTAAGGTAATCTCAAACATTTGGGAGAGAGAGAGAATAAGAAAGAGACAGAACGAGAGAGAGAGAATGAGAGAGAGACAGAATGAGACAGAAGAGAGAGAGAATGAGAATGAGAGAATGAGAATGAGAGAATGAGAATGAGAGAATGAGAATGAGAGAGTGAGAATGAGAGAGTGAGAATGAGAGAGTGAGAGCGAGAGAGTGAGAGCGAGAGAGTGAGAGCGAGAGAGAGAGCGAGAGAGAGAGCGAGAGAGAGAGCGAGAGAGAGAGCGAGAGAGAGAGCGAGAGAGAGAGCGAGAGAGAGAGCGAGAGAGAGAGCGAGAGAGAGAGCGAGAGTGAGAACGAGAGTGAGAACGAGAGTGAGAACGAGAGTGAGAACGAGAGTGAGAACGAGAGTGAGAACGAGAGTGAGAACGAGAGTGAGAACGAGAGTGTGAGAATGAGAGAAAGAGAGAGAGAATAAGAGAGAATAAGAGAGAGAGAGAGAATGAGAGAGATTGAGATGGAGAGATAAAGAATGAGAGCAAGAGAGATAGAGAACGAATGAGAGCAAACATGTATGATATGCAATCTCATGTTTGTGTTTTGGCATAAAACTCAATGCCTGTTTTACCAATGTAGCAGTCCGGTCCTGTCCAATTGGGTTGGCAGGTGCAGGTATCTGACTCAGGGAGATAGGTGCCATGCCCTGAACACTGTTCCTGACAGGCTGGCAACGGGTCATGACAGCTCACTCCTGCCCAGCCTGGAGAACACACACATTCCCCACGGACACACACGCCATGTCCACCACACCGAGGGTCTACGCAGTCCACTGCAAACATAGAAAGGACAAAAATAAAAGTCGGAGTTTGCGGTGAAGGGAGTCATTGGTGTATGATCCTAGGTTGCCTGTCTAATTATAATCATCAGTTCACTAAGTATGAAAGCAGTGTTCTTTGCATCTCATCCAGGAGTTAACTGCCCTAGCCACAATTCCTGTATCTGTTCCACAACATTACATTTCATAGGACACTTAAACCCGGGCTTTGATAAGGGGTGAAATGGCCTGGTTGAAATCTGCATGTGCGAGTGGTCAGTGTTAGTGTGTGTAATTACAGCTCTGAGCGTCGAGCCAAAGCTCAGCACAACCTGCACCAGCTCAGCTCAGCTCTGCTCTGTTGTTCAAGGTCAAACACGTGATTCAGTCTCTGCGGGCAAAGCGCTACATACAGTTGCGGGCATGTTTTGGAACTCTCTGCTAAGATCTTATAGTTAAGCATAAAATATGAATAATGCAGCGTTTGTTATTTTTATAATTCATGGTGAGTTATATAGTGGAATGTTGCAAAACGGCAAATTATATTACACTGTACTATTCTATAGATTGAAAAGTGTTTTTATCTACATGTTTACATTATACCATGGCGTTACAGCTGTAAATCAGCATTTTCACTTCATAGTATGCCATATTATTGCTTGTATTGTTGGTATTCAGCAGTATGTATATTGACAGGTGAATAATGGTGTGAAATCAGATAAACAATCTCTAGCATAATCATAAAAAACACAGTTTAATAAAAAACAGCTCAAATTAAAACCCCACATTCAAAAGATATATCTGTTCGTATTATAACAAGAAACAAAACAATGAACACAACTTAATCATAAAATGTACTGTACTATTTATCCATTTATAAGCGTCAAACATACATTTTTGTTCATAAAGAATCACTGTCAGAGTACAACTTTAGTTAGGTAAATTATTTAGTGTACTGTCTTACCTAGCTCACAGTTTACGCCTTTATAGGTTGGGCTACATATGCAGACACCCTGAATGCAGGAGCCATGGTTGGAACATGTAGGGTCGATACACTGGCCTTCCTCTACATTACACTCAGCTCCCTTCCAACCAGTCAGGCACAAACACCGTCCTTTTTCATACACGCCGTTACCGCTGCACAACACCGGGCAAGAATCTGTAACGGGACAAACACAGATTAAAGCCACGTGAAAAGGCACACATAGTACTGCAGTATATTAGCTGGAAGACCACAGTAACCCCATGTGAGATGGGTGACACACTCTTATCTCAGCTACTGCACGGTTTCAGCAAATCCTCAAACAGTCTTTCTCTTTCTCTCCCACACTTATACTCGGACAGACACACACAAACACACACACACACACACACACACACATACTATCTTATCACTCATGCTGTTTCAATTTACTCAAGCACCACCTAAGCCTAGCTACCACGGCAACACAAGAATTGCAGAAAATCTCCCGGACATCACCTCACTTGCTCTGAACAGGCCGTGAAAACAATCGTGAAAATGAGAGATTAGGAAGAAGAGCATTAGGGTTTTTGTAGAATGAGGAGCTCTCTCCATGTAGAAGTGGAGAGCTGTGTGGCAGAAAGCTACATGTGCATTGACAGTTACCCTCTGGCCCCCAGTATACATATAGAATCACTTCAGTGTACAAGTACATGTACTCTGCATTTTTTTTAAACTGCCATATCGGGTCTAACCTTGTTCAGCATTTTCATATTTTCTTTCTTATTTCTCTTACCTTTTGCACAATTAGGACCCATGAATCCAGTGAAGCAATGACAACGGCCAGCAACACACTCTCCATTTCCATTGCAGCCTTTGGTGCAGCCATCCATTGTGTCTATGCAACAAAACATAAACAAAAAATATTAGTACATGCATTTCCTCAATACATTAAAAGTCAAACATAAGAACAATAATCCACACCACTCAATCAACCCGCATAGCAATCTGTTATTGAATGAAAATGTGATAAGCAATGGATGACTCCCCAGACACAGACGCTATATTAGATTAGCCTGATCCAGCTGCTATCATTCTCTGGAGACTGGCCAAACACTCACTTGATCTGTGTTGCACTAAGCACATTATGTTGCATTACAGGTTGAAAACACACTGCATGCACATTTACATACATCAGCGCTTCATCACCAAACTGTTTACAAGAACACAATTTGGAACGAGATTGAAGAACACAAAATGTGACATTGTAAATGACCCAGTTAGTGGACTGCGGATAACAGTGTGATGTTACTGCTGTTACTCTCAAAGGCAGATGTCAGTAAATTCCAGTGCATCATTCCACAACAATACAAATTCCTATGTGTCACTGATTTGCTACAAAGCTTAATCATAATATATAGATGTTAGTGTCTTTATGTCAGTGAGCATGCGGTAGTTGACTGGTCTACCAACTAGTGTTTTGCTGAAAAACACACTATTCCACAATCCCAGAAAAAAAATAGATCTAATATGAATATTAAAATTAAAAACCATCCTTTGCCAGGCCCGGCAATTGCCTTTTTTATGATAAAAATATGAAAGTTTTACAAAATGTACTGACAAAAATAATCAGTCACACTTTAACCAATAAATATACACATAATTAATTGGAATAGGGCGACCCGAGTGGTAAGTCTGTCGGCCTCACAGTTCTGAGATTCCAGGTTTGAAACTTCCTGAGTTGAGTTTGCATGTTCTCTCTGGGCTTTCCATGGGTTATCTCCGAGTACTCTGGTTTCCTCCCACATCGCAAAAACATACGGGGTTGGCTGGTTAAACACCCTAAATTGCCCTCAGGTGTTACTGTGAAAGTGAATGGCTGTCATTCTCGCGGTGCCCTGCGATTTGCTGACCACCAATTTAGGATGTCCCTCGCCTGGTGCCCATAGTCGGTCGGCTTGGATAGGCTCCATCACCCGCCAATGACCCATTATGAGGATAAGCAGTACAGAAAATGTAATACTGTCTTTAAATTGACCTTATGCGCTTAAGTTGCTTCTCTGCAGAAGGAACAAAGCAACAGTCAAACAACTGTTGTGAGCTGAGTTCCTTTATTGAGGTTGAATGAATGACAAATCCTTCACTGGCATAGACCACACACATATGCAAACACACCCACGCACACACACACCTGGGCACGCACTTATTCTACAAACAAACGCACACACACACTCCGATATAATGTGACTCTCGCCTTGAGGCACGTGTGACACATGCTAATGAGACAGGCAGCATAGTTCCTCCACAACAGTGCATCACTATAGAAACCAAAGTCATTTTCACCTCCATCACCTGTCATCGTCACACTGATGGAGAGGAGTGCCAATCATCTCCCACACAGTCAGGAAAACTCCTCATATGAATCTTCTATCCTCTTGGAAGAAAAATAAACTCACACGGGTAAATTCTAATATTGGATGTGGCACCTGACAAATGCAATGAGCAGGAACTCATCTGCAAGGCCAGAAAACAGCTTTTATTTCAGAGAAGATACAATGATCTCTCAGGAAGCTCAACATTGGCAGCAGCTCTAACTGTGAACTAAACCCTACATTTTCAGGTGAGTATCTCGGCAATAATATTCTCCAGATAATTAACAAGTAATGCACAAAGACCAGTGCATTTCACTACATGGCACATCTATATGCATGCATAATCTATTCTTTCCACTGACTAAACCCTTTTTAGTTGGAAACCATCCATGCCATAAGTTATTGCAGCTAAGTGTGATTATAAAATGGGTACTTCCACCCAAGTGGTCTGATTGGTCAAATAAGCATTCCAATTGTAGTTTATGAGCCTTTTAAAGTTTCAGCCATGGTTTATGACCCTTGGGTTTAATGTGAAATGAATTGACTATTCAGCTGACTTAAAAATACTCAAGCATTCTCTACCCATAACCTGCAACATTAATTAGAAAATATTTTAAATATATATACACATACATATACATACTCATTTGATTTTTTTATGGATAGAAAATATGCCTCAATATTTGCAGTTAGATCCGGTTACATTTTTCTGTGCAAAAAGCTCAATATCCCGACAATGATCATCTTGTATCTGACAGTATCTTCCTCTCTGCAGTCATAGTTCCTGCACAGAGGATTATATACAGACAACACAATGCATTGCGAACCAGTTTAGCTGCTTCATTTTTCTTTTTACTCAAATTGATGTAGTACTACACAGTGGTAGATACTTACCAATTTTAGTGGTTTGAATTGACACCAACATAAACTTTATCACAAAATTACGTAAACTCCAAAAAAGTGGTAAATCAAACCCCGCGACTATAGCAGTAGAAAAATACTATACACATTATTAAACCATTCACTGCTATTGACAGCGTTAATGTCAAAACAATTTTATCTATGTCGGCCTGACAGTGCTAATTCACTGACAGCCAGACATCTTTGTGTTGACTGGCAGCAAATGAGTTTCGGATTACATTTCAGAATACAGTATTTGCAGGAAAAAAACTTCGGTTTTATGTACCGCCTGGTATTGTAGTGGTTCAGTCACCCAGCCCTGGTGTCACTATGATTGTGCAACCTTTATGAGGATGTGCGTTATGAAAGATGAATGCATGAATGTTGAATAAAACAAGTGAAATCATTGGTATGTTAAACTGTAAGCCCATCTTCTCACCTATGGGGGTGCTGTGAAGTAAGACTTGCTCGAGATTGCGTCCATCATTGTAGAGAGCCAGATGCCAGGTGCCGGGGTCCATGTATTCAATGAAGCGCGTTTCTTGGAGTCCGCTCAGAAGCAGACCTTTAGGTGCTTTGCCAGCTGAAACAGTATCACTCAAAGACCTGGGCAGCACTTTTCCATCCAGCAGTTTCACAAAGTCAAACTAAATGCATTCGGAAACATGAACAGACAACAATCAAACTTTATCCACAGAGCATAACAAATAAATGGTGTTGGCTATAATTATATCAATTAATGGATTAGTTTTTCATCAAAACACCAATATCTGGTTGTTTTATAGCATACACCTCTTCAAATACACAAAACACACTACTGTGGAAAATAACCACTAGAATGTAATACTCCTGTATTCCCCTTGTGACCTAGTATCACTCTGGGAAGCAGCTTTAAAACCAAATTGGAGAAGAAGAATTACTGCCTTCAATTTGGAGATTGACTGAAAACTGGCACACTGGCAGCTTAATCAGCGGGACTGCTTTTCCCCTATATAAAATGGTCAAAAATCACAGTGGAAAAAAATCTTTCCAAGCTTGGGAAAACAAAAACAGTTTCGGGCTGTTACTCATCCCATGAAAAGTCTGTGTTATTAATCTCATTGGTAATCTCAACTGCAGACACAAAACGTTTTGGCTAAATCAATTTAGTTCATGGTTCTTGTTAAACTATAGTGAAATAATTTGAATTAAATATCTGTATGTATTATTTTTTCATTTAAAGTAGCATTTAGTTCGCTCCATGAGGCCTTGGTAATGTAAATTTGGATTAAAAGTAGAGCTACTTTGGATAAAACAACAGCTCCCTGAAAAGCAGTTCATTGTAACGATTATTAAAACAATGATGTCTTTGACCAGTGGACATGTGTAGGGCATCATTACATGTCTTCCAAGACCATATTGACTAACCTGTGTGTGTGTAGGTGGTATATTCCTGCGTCCATAGACCCCCAGCAGTGCATTATGGGAGAGAGAAAGATTGAACTTGATGTGAGTTGGATGGTGGATAGTCATATGAAACCTCCAAAATACTCCTGGTGGGATGGCCTGATTCTGTTGAGTTCCAATGTCGACCTCACCACGATCGATGGCCCGGCCACGCACCCACTTTTCTGTAGAATCAAATGACAAATAGGTATTGTAAAGGTCATATACTTTAGAGTTATCAAAGACAAGAGGGTTTCTCTTGAAAATGAAAGTGCTATGTCCTTCAACATCATTGGGATCAACAGCTCTACTAATGAAGTGAGACTGAAGAGACATCGGGAGTGACTCGTGGCTGTAAAAAACCCTGCTTTTCAAGAGACTCCACATTGGCAGTCCCAGGCTCTGCATTTACAAAGGAGTGTTGTGCCTAAGCATAATTTACAGGGTCTTTGACATGAGCTATGTTAGCATCTTTTCAGCAGAAAAATAGTGTGCAGAAGAAAGAAAAGCGATAGAGTAGAGAAAAGGGGTGACCACACGTATGCATGCATTCACAAATAGAATCATGGAAGAGAGATAGGGTCTTGAATCAGAGTGTGTCTTTGTGCCCAAGGAGAATGGCATTTCCTAAAGTCCT
Organism: Stigmatopora nigra; assembly: GCF_051989575.1. Lineage (NCBI taxonomy): Eukaryota > Metazoa > Chordata > Actinopteri > Syngnathiformes > Syngnathidae > Stigmatopora > Stigmatopora nigra. The sequence goes on from NC_135521.1 coordinate 11,631,351, forward strand.
TTAGCCATTAGCTCATTGCTTCTCTATGAGACTTTATCAACCACCAGGTCTTTCGGTCTTTTGTGTCGGTGGAGCAGGCGGACCGCTACAGCCCTCTTTGTGCCTGCCTTTATGGAGAGATATATCTGTGCTTCTAAAAGAAGATGGAGAAAATACACTGACAGAGGGGAGCCCACCGATCGTTACGACCACAAAGGCAGATGAACAGTTAGGGGTAGATTCATGGATCCGTCTGCGTGCTCTCTATCTATAATGGCCACAGCTTTACCACTCCATTATGGCAACATCATGCACATCCACAGGGCAGCTGTCATATATCTCGTCAAATGACAGCAGGCAAGAGCCCACAGATATCTCTTCTTAGACCCATAGTGTCATTATTGTTTGCTGGCTTAGAAATAGTGACAGTATAATGACATGGATGAAGCTTATTAAAAATATTTTGATGACACTTGATAATGGTCATTTCATGACTTTAAGTTATGAAAATTTAGGATATTGGCTTGTTGAAATGTATTGTCAATTGCATGAGAGCAATTGAGGAGCAAAATAAATCGAAAGTGTGAGCTTTGAACTCTCCTAGTTTTTATTTGGCACTAATCGAGCACAGAAAACCAATATGATTGTTTTAATTTGATAGATTGTTTCTTTATTGGTGCAAGTGTGCATAGTAGATACTACAGAACACTTGCTGACTGAAGCTGTACTAAATAAATTCATATTTGTGTATATTTATTGGCTTACTATACTAGAAGTTCTGCATTTCCAAACAAACCAATTGAAAAAACACAAGGTGGAAGGAATTCACTCAAAACTTGTCTTATTACTATTGTTTTCCCCCAACAACCTCTGAAGTCTACCACACAAAGTCTATTTTTATAAACCAGAGGCATTTTGAGTATTAATACAAAACAGTGACTTGCCCAAAAGCTGATGGTCTTTTGGTTTGGATGTGACTGGACAGGGAGAAAAAACATACAACATTCCCTCCAATTATAGTAGCAGGATGTAAGCAGCTTGGCAGAACTAAAGTATGCTTTTATGCATTCCTACTGAGTATACGTCCTCAGTCTATTCCCTTTCACACTAATCCTCACTCTTGTGCCTCACCACAAAAATAAAGGCCAACAGAGGGATGGATGTCCCGAGGAAAGCAGCCTTTTATTCAACTCTAGATGAATAGGACATGAATTGGGTATGGTGGTTGGCACAAAACAGGCAGGCATTACACGAGTGCAGGCACCACTGCGGGCCAGCTGACTGGCAGGGAGATGAGCAACCAGGTCCTTCTGATGCTAATTACTGCACTGTAGCTTTTCTTGTATGATGCAATGTGAGGAGAGACACTAGCGCTCCGAGCATTTGAAAGTATGGGTATTGGGTAAAGCAGGAGTTGTAAGGAATTGTTGCGGGAGGGAGGAGGGAGAATAAGGATGAGAGGGGGAACGGGCCAAGAACAGAGGAGAATGTCAAAAAGACAAGCAGAGAGCATCAACTTACTGGTGCTGCTGATGCAAGGCAGAGGAAAACATCTTGCATCTCACACAGCGGCAATAAATACATACAATTCTAAAGAAAAAATGAAATAATAATATATTTCTAAGATAGAAACAGATGTATGAAGCCATTATGTGGTTCCAGCAGAAAAAAATATATACAAAAAGATGCTTCTTGTGTATGTCTGTACATGAACACAATAGCAGAAGGACTCTGTTTTGGCCAATTAAACCTTAACTGCATTCCCAGGGCTTCATTGGTAATTTGTTGATTTGTAACATTTGTAACAAGCCCTGATTCTGATTCAATTCCATACTTCTTATAAATTCTGTCCTTCTTTATGCTGCCATAGGAGCCAATTGAGAGTACTACAGCCCAAACTAGGTCTCTAAAACCATTTAGTATGAGTAAATCAAAAGTCACCTCTTTTCAGGGTTGTGTGTATATCTAGCCTAATGACTGTGATCTTCTTTAGGAGTAGAAAAGCACAAGGTCTAATTATTCTTCTCTGGCCTAAGGGTTGTTCAGGTAAAACAATTAGATTTTATTAAATCATCTTTCAAAGGAACTAAAATCTCTTCAGCATGCATGGTATTAACCCTGAGATTCTAGTGAATAATGTAACACGGGGTAACAGAGGGATTAAAATAGTGTGTTTTAGTCCATATTGGACCCCCTGCCCACACGTCAATCTCACACACTTTGGTGCACCAACATTAAGAGTGGACCTAATACAAAAATATCACAATGGGTAAGGTCTCTACAATTACTTGGATTCGATTAGGGTCTTTTTGAGCACGTTGCTTAATAAGCTTTCAGCCTTCTTTCTCTACTCTGAAGCCTAATGAGAGTCAGTCTGAGTCAGTTGAAGATAATACTTTTGGCCTTCAGGCCCTCCATTACTCTCTCACCCAATGTCCACAATCAAAGCCTCGGGCAATGTATGTGACTGACATATTTGCTTGACTACAAACATATTTATGCCAAGAGTCAAAGATTTCCATTTTTAAAACAACAACAACATTTTTAACATCAGTGTTTTTCCTGTCTAAAACATTTGATAAAATATGTAATCGTAGAAGACAGTAAATATTGTTTTTAACTGTTCAATGTGAAAACATGAATTAAACAATATGTGACATTGTTTGGCAATTGTTTTTTGTTTTGTTTTGTAATAAAGAACATTTACAATCAACATTAAGATCTTGAAAATATTAGTATTGTAATGTATTTTTTCAGAAAAGTAAATGGTCCATCGTTATTATAAAAATGCTGATCGTGTAATTTTAAAATGTAAATTATAAGGTAATTCACATCAGTTTATTATGCAACAGAGTACATGTCACAAAGCTGTTACACAATTACTTTAAGCACAGTTTGAATTCATAAGCCAATTATCTTTGGCCACATTTGTCAGTGATTGGGATGCAGAGAAGCAAATTCACATTGCAAGTTTTTTTTCTGAAATTGAACTTTGGATTCACTCAATTGTCTATAAATGCCTATGTGTTCTTGTAGGATTGAGGGTGTAAGGTTGAGTGTGTGTGTGTGTGTGTGTGAGATTGGGGATGGGTGGCGGACTTCGCTCGCATCACATGAGAATGTATCCCAGCGTGAGAAAATCAATGAGACTAGTGTAACACGGAGCAGTCCATCAGCATTTTCATCCATCTCTTCTCTTACTTCTTTCTCCCATTATATCCCTTGCTCTCGTTCTCATGCACACTCATGGGCAAGTACCTGCACATGCACACACACCCATTTAGATATTTGTGAACTAATACTAGTTAATGAGTATGAGATATTCTGCAATTGCTATTTACTTCATTCAGGAAAGAAAATTATTTTCAGAACTTGTTTAAATAAGGTATACTGAGGCAATAGGGACATTTCGCTGTGTGTCGGTATGCCAGACAGATAAAGATATTTTGAACCATGTGGTATCATGCATACTTAGCGAACTGTGTTTGATTATTATTAGGTGAGTGGCAATTACTGATGTGCTAATTAGAAATATTTGTGTCTTGTAACGAGCTGGCTGCATAGGGCCCCTGATTATATGCAATGCGGTGAAATGTATGAATCAATATGCCTTTTACAATATCATACTGAATAAAACTAACTACAAATTTAAATGCATTTTAACAATCAAAAGTTATAAAATGATGCATTACAATAGTAGGGTTGTAGAAGAACTCCCTCCTCTCTCTCTCTCTCTCTCTCTCTCTCTCTAGTACAATGTATTTATCCTTTTGGTTCCCTTCAACCGCCAACTCACCAGTCCTTGTGGTGTAATCTTGGGGATTGTGTGGTTTTTGGGTGTGAGAGGTGATGGGTACATAAGGATGAGCGTGATAATCTGACGCAGTGGATTACAAAACCAATCTCTAATCTCCCAGACCATTCTTTGTGTAGGAAATACCTCTGAGGGTAGTACAGTAATCTCAACCCTACTTTTTAAATTTCTATTTTATGTCCCAGTTGTCATCAAGGACCTAAATCAATGTATGTTGAAATAAAAGATTGTGTTGCAACAGTAAGAAGTACCCCATGTGCTCTCTTATCTAGGATTTAACTCCCGAGTTGAGCGTTAATCCTTCAAATGTGAGTATTTTTTTAAGAACAGTTGCTTTAGGTATGTCCCTAGTTGCTTAAAACACAGTGTGTTGCAGTCTAGGCAAAAGGCTTTTCTTTCTAAATGCTGAACATAATCCATGACAACGATGCAATATCCATCAGCCAACCATGAAGGTTGTTGTGTCCTGTCCGACAGCATGACCTGCAACACTAACAATTAATGTACCATATCATGGGGTTAAATTGGTGTTAGTAATTTCTCTGGGTAGTTGAGAAGTGAGCGACGAGAGTCAATTCCAGTCACGCAGCGGCTAGGGGGGAGAAACATGATTAACCAATTATCTTTCCTTTCTTTTAAATTGCTACTCAGTCTGGAGTGAGCTCTCTGATTAGAACATGCGTAGCACATGGCGCGTATTGTCTATGCAGGCCAAGGTTCAAGTTTCAAAAAGAAGGGGTTTGACTAAAATATTACGCTTTTGGACAGTAAGTTTTACCCTCTACTGACTACATGCAAATGTAATTCTTTTCAAAACATAACAATGAACATTCAATGTGTTAAGAAAAGCCTATAGTAAATGTAGCAAAGCCAATGCATAGAATACAAGGGTAGAAACATTTTGTAGCCTCTGTTCTGAGCCTCTGAACTGCACTAAAACACCTGTTTTGAGGCAAAAAAACTGTCTTGACTGGATTGTCCATTGCCGAATCTAACATACGACTTTTAGTATTAAAGATTTTTATGCTCACCTCTGTCATTGGCATGTGTGTTCTCAGGATCGAGTGTGTCTAGAAGGTGAATAGAGCTGGTAGGTCTAGCTTTGCGATCCTCCAGTTGATGGTCTGCAGAGCTTACACCATTCTCATACAGCTGGCTCTTGCTGTGCCGCAGATGCCAGGTCAGACCTAACAGGTGGACCGCTAGACACACATGCACAACCACACAGAATTTGTGCCAAAGAGAGAGAGAAAAGAAAGAGAAAATTAAAATTCAGCATGTGCATATGGCCAAGTCTGACTCCCCCTTTTATGTCCATATCTGGCCTATCATTCATTAGATATGCTTATTAGTGTCCATCAAGGCAGGATACAATTAGTAGATCCACAAATGTACACACACACACAAACACACACACATTTTCACATATATTGTGGCAGAGGTGAGCAATTATAAGCGATTTTAAGAACTTGAGCCCAAGGCGGATATTAAAGTGCTAACACAATCTTTTGTGCATGACTAATGATGCTTTGAAAGCCACTGCCGATTCACAATCCATATGGGCCTTTTAAACAACAAAGGGTACAAGAAGATACTGGACTTCCCTCTCCTGATCATCAAAATATTTACTAGGAAAGCAATTCCACACTCCGTTAAATAGAAACAACTAACACATGCCCATTAAGAAAATTAATTGTCTTGCAAGACTGTCAATAAAAGGTTCCATAAAATAGTCACCCTGCTCAAACAAATCTTTATATTCTATGTATGCATAACTGTAGTCCTTAATAGCTTTCATTTTGACTTAAAAAAATAAAGTATCTATAAAAAGGTAGCATTGGTTCAGTGAAGCAAAAGAGAAAATAAATGAAATAAGTCACTGCCACATTTTCATCTGTGACACCTTTGGAACATCAAACAAAAGCATAAAGTCTAACCACAAAGTAACTATGCAACGGTGGCCGTCAGAGGCTGTCTGCAAACATTACAGATCAAGGGGAAGAACTTCTGAAGACTTCAAACATCTTCACTCTCTACCTTCTTTCTGGTGATTGGTTGCACTTGACATTCTTGCTAACCCTAAGACAAAATAGCTTCTCTGTTAAACCCAACTAGGCATAATAACCAACACCATTGACCATGCCTATGCTAAAACATTAAGGTTCTGTAGTTTCACATATGCTTGGCTTTAACTTCAGATAAAACTGCTTTAAATCTAAGGCAAATAGTTAAATGAATAGCTATCAGACATTCTTGAAAAAGATCTGCTTTGAAAACCACACCAGGAAAATGACATTAATATTATTTTCTATTATTTTGGGGGCTGACAGCAGAAATACAGTAACGTTTTGCACTTTCATTCTAGTGTGGAACTAGTCTACTTTTGTTCTGCTGTTAGCTAGAAAATGGGAAGGGAAAAAAATAAAATGAACAAGTTTTTACTTTCTCTTGGAATTGATTTCTCGTTTAGAAAGAAAGAGGGGAAAAAGTGAAAACAAAAAAATAGAACTCATTGTTTTTTGTTCTGAAAAATTCTGGTGTTTTGGTCCAGAATGTCTATGCCAGTGTGTATTTTTATTTATTTAGATATGTATTCTTATTTGCGCCAAAATTCTTGTAAATCTGAGTGACGACTTGGTGGCAATAGTCCATAGAAACAGTACTGCCCCTATGACGTCATAAAAAACATCCTTCAAATATCATTTTGGAATACTTGCCCTTCCAGTTCATCAACCTTGCTTTTTTTGTCTCACTCCCAGTTTGCTTTACAGTTGTTGACCTTTAGCTTACACTACTTTAGCCACTTGAGTCACGGGTCTGAGATAAGGAGGCATGATGAGGAGGAAGATGATCGTTTTGAGTGTGCAGGCTGTGAAGTCTAGTGAGTTCAAGCACCAATATGCATTACAAATGACTTCCCACTCTGTATTTTTGTGTAAGCCGGTACAGTCAAAATGTCAAAATATCCCAGACAAATGTACAGATTAAAATAAATGTTACCCAATCCCAGAAGAGCTGTTTGATGCAAATGCAGTTATTGCAAGTAATTTTTGTATATTCCATTAACCTCCATGCTCTCACGACTGTGGGGAATTTGGGTTTAAATTTGGGAAGAAAATAAACACTGAAGATTTATTAGTCTTGAAATATTTACAACATTATAGTAATCAAAATAGCTGGTGAAAAGAAGGCTTCAAGAAAGGCAGAAAAGTAAAATAATACAGAGTTCGGACAACCAACAAACCCGACTAAGCAATAACTAGATATAAAATAGCCAAATAAATAGATATTATTAACAATGATGTAAAATATGTTGGCTTATTTTTTATTTTTTTGTTTTTTTATTTTTATCCCCCTAATAGTACTAACAACAAAAGGAAATGAAAACGGGATTCTACCTTTTAAGTATTGGACGCAGTCATCATATTCTGAACTTACTGTAAAAATGATAATTTATTAAAATTATGTCCTAAATGGTACTTTACTGATGTCATGCATGAAGATTTAAGAAACACACACACACACACACACACACACTCCTTAAACAGCGTGCCGCCAGTTATGTGAACAGCACGTGCTCTGCAGAAACCTTCCCTCGTATTCTTTTTTCTCCCTGGCTTTCGATCGATCTTCCCTTCAGTGTCCATCTTCTCAGCATTTGGACCAAAAAGGGACTAACAGTGGGAGAAAATGTGAGCGAAAGTCCAGTCATTATTTTCTGAGGGGGCACCAGCACCGTGGAGTCAGTGAGCTGAGAGCTGAAACGTAGCAAGCTAACCGGCCAAGGTCCTTTTGCACATGAATCATTGATCAGCATGACAGTGAGATGACTGCCACAGGTAATAGGACGGCAGTGCACTGAGGGGGTTCTGTACTGTCACTAGCCCATTGAGATTTATTTGAAGGATATGGATGAAGTGAGCCTACATCTCAAAGAGGGAAGCTTGCTCATACAGTATGTCCTGCCTCAACCATCGATATATGTATCTGTATATACATACATACATATATATAGATACATACATATATAGATACATATACATATACCTACCTACCTACCTACCTACCTACATACATACATATATAGAGCATACGTACATATATATAGAACATACATACATACATATACATACATACATATATATAGAGCATACGTACATATATATAGAACATACATACATACATAAATAGTGTTGGTAGTACAGTTAAAAAAATCACCACTATACGTTAAAAATACAATTCAGCCAAAGTTATATGGCATTTTTTTAAATCAGGCTAGAGATAATAATAATAAACTATAGACAGGAAAAATATCTAATCAATGCCCTCCAAGCACTGATAAATAAATGAATTCATCATTCAATGTACTGTTTAGCATAAACAAAAAAAAAGGGAATGTTCATCTTAGTTCAATGGTGTGGTTGTGTCAGCTTCCGGCAAAGCTACAACTTCAGAGGATTGGTGATGGTGAAGGGAAGGAATGCAGGCAGAGATAAAAGTTACACACAAGAGAGAGACGGGGGAGTAATGGAGGGGAGAGACAAATGGGCAAAACAAGTGTGAAGGAGAGTGAAGGGGAGTGAGGGAAGGGAACTCCTGATCCAATAAAACACATTTCTGTCAGAGACTGACTGAGAGCCTGGGGTTCTGTGCATGTTTGTATGTGTTTTGGGGGTCAGACATGTGGTCGAAAAGCGTTTTCCTTACTTCTACCAACCGCCCACTGGAAAGCTTAGAATACTACTGTCATGACTGGCTAAATAGAAATGTTTTTCTGCATGATTGTAGAACTGCCAACAATCACTCCTGTGCGGCTGTGTATTATGAGTTGGGTGTAGTAAAATAAAATAAATATATAAAATAAAAGTTTTAGTAAGAAAGTCTTGGTAATGATGCAATTTTGAATTAGCATCCATTCAATTTTATTTGATTTATGCCGGTGGCAAAATATACAAATATAGAACTTCCCTGCTGTTTCTTAAGCAACCTGGTGTAACTAAACCATCAAATGGTAGGCGGCTTTTCTATTGATGGACCAACAAACTTATGTTCAATAATAACCACAGTATTTGAATTAAATTACCATATTTTCTTCACTATAAAGGCGCTCGACATTATGAAGTGTACCTCCAATAAATGCCCTTTCTAAAAATTGGGGTTAACATATAAGGCGCACTGGATTAAAAAACGCAGTAGTAGTAGTGGTAGTATTAGTAGTGTATCATCTTTAGTAGGTAACCTCCCACTGGCTCTTATTTGTCGGGTTTGAGGCTGAACATTCCCCCAAATATGGCTTCTTCCGTATGTTGGTGAATTACTATATTGTTTAGTTCTTACTCCACACATCCAATACTGATATCAATATATATTTTTTTTACTAGTACTGCCAAACACTGTATCCTTCCCAAAAATAAAAGGAACAAAAATGTATTTAGTTCCCTTTACGGCACATTTTGCAGATGGTTCTTTAGTAGTTAGAACACTTTCAATCAATGCCAGCGGGTTTCGTAGGGATGCGTCGGTCGACCAAAATAGAAAAGTGAAAACATAGAGAAACTGGACCAATCAATATGAACTGAAATGAGGCATGAAGCAGCTGGCTCAAAGAAGCTGCGGGTGAGAAATGCACGCACACACCTACACACCCTTGCACGCTCGTGCACGCACAATTTCAAACATTAGAAAGCACACTAACATTCAGTTGAACTCACAAGCACATGAACTCCTTTTCAAATATTTTTCTAAACTCTACCCTCTGAAATCATCCAGTGTTTCTACAAATATTTTTTTAAATGTTACGTTATCCTTGCTGCAGTACTTAACATTTTTTTTCGGTGCAAAAGTTCAATGACTTTAAAAATACATTTCAAATACACTTATTTTAGAATGTGATTGCATGCTCTCCGAGTGGGTTTTCCCCTTAACCCCAAAACATGCATTATAGGCTGGTTGAACACTCACAGGTATGAATGATGTGTGTTGGAATGTTCTCCTTTTGCCCTGCAATTGGTTGGAAAACTGTTTATTTTTGTGACTCATCCTCTACTGGGCGGAATGAGAATTTGGTTTGATCAGTGGAATTGTTGCTTGCCTTGAGGCAGACCAATCGCTGACCAAGACTTCATTGTGGCTTCAACAAAACAATACCGACTACACATCCCTTGAGTTTAAATGATGTATACAATCCACATGCATTGATGTATTTTAAATTATGTTTGACAGTAAGAGAATTGGATTTCTAATCCTAGCCTATATAAGACGTAAGTAAACATGTTTTTTTGGTTATTCTGGTAAATTCCTCAACACCAAGTGTTGCATCCCCACCAATAGATTGCTTCATAATACTATCTAACCAATGCACACAGCAGGAGATATCAAAAAAAGCAACACCATGGTTTATTACCTTTTGAGCTGTCAAATGCATCCACAAAGAAGCCAGCTGCACGTGTTACATCTGTACCATCTGGAGTGACAGATTATCTTCACAAAATAATATTCCATACCAATTTGTCATTTGGCGTTACCACAATATGCTTTAATTCCTTATTTTCTACACAATGGATCCTATTGTTTCGGTGAGCATGGATTACTCCTTTATGGTTAATAGGTGACTCAAGAGAAAACATAAAAAATTTATGACATGTACATTCCCTGCAGGAAAATTACTTCTGGGTGGGATTTGTAATGAAGAAATTACATTATTAATAGGTCTAGATTGGCATACGTCTTCCAACAATACTGCAGTTTCTTAACCTGTTCACCAAAAACAAAGACAGCTTAAATCTAGATTGAAAGTCCTGCAATACATTTGGAATGTGGACAAAGACCGAGCTAATCAGTAATCAAGAATGTATGGTATCAATTTTAGACTGGTTTTCTAGGGAAAGCTTGATTTTTAACAACACTGCAATTTCCTCAGGAAATGTATGAGGTTAGCACTACTGTAGTGGAGATGACTCCCCCCATAGACGTGCATTGAACTTTGGCCCATTCATCTTTTGTTTGTTTTTTTATGCAGTATTGATCAATTTGAATCGCCTGGGAACAAACCTTTTTACCTGCCTTACCAGTGTTTGTGAAATGGATGGAATTAAGCCAATTTCATTGTTATGTGGAACAGAGCCGGTGAGTGTATGCTTAATTTCAAACAAACCGATTGATACCATTGGCTTGTGCTCTTCCTCCAAGATTTTTCTGGTGTGCTCTGCATAAAAAAATGGGCTATGCAGGAGATCAGATTGGTTAAAACTGTTTTTGTCTCTTTTTTGATTGAAGGAAATTTAGCACACTTGATTTTAAGGAAATGGTCCAACATTATTGTTTTAGATTATAGAATACATGATAGGAAATTCTTCAATTGGGAAATTTATCGGGTGAAATGATTTGATACTTAGCCAAATAAGCTTCCCTGACACAAAAGGGTACAAGGTTTTACAGAGGCAGAACTCAAATGAGGCTTAGACAATAAAATGAGTGAATGGTGGTGGTGGTGTCATCACATCTATCCTTCAAGATTATAGATGCAATCTGAACCTGTCCTCTAGCTCTCCTTAAATGCCTCATCATAATGCCCTGCTCCTCATATCTGATGGTCGGGCTGCGCTTAATAACAAGTTAAATCTGCAGGATGGAGGTGCACTGGGAAATGAACAAATTAACAAAGCAATTCACAGTCTCCACAGCTCTGTGGAGATTGTGAGAAGAAAGCGAGAGAAGTACTGAAAGGGCCAAACACTGTAGTCACCTACTTAAAACGTGGCATGTGCTGCAATATTTTAGCGACAATAATACTGGCATTTTATACTGCCTAGCCCTGTTTAGGTGCTAATTATAGACCTTAATCAGGGAAAAATATTATTGCTTCATTATTGGGTGGGTTATTTTTCTTCTGCGTAATTAAGTCTTATAAAACTGCATACACCAGGCTCTCAAATACTTATATGACGTTAGTTTTAAGGACTATTTTGCTGATTTATGTCTAGCCTATTCGTGCAATTCCAAGAACCTCCAACTGGGTATAGTAGATTAGTGTTGAGCACATCTACAGTTTATTTTTATGTTTTCCACATGCTACCATTGGTTTTATACGAGTACTCAAGTTTACCCTCCTTTGTCAAAAGAGGCTTCCCAGAATAATGTAAGATACTGAATTACTGGAGTATCTGTGGAAAACCCACACAAGCCTGGTGAGCACAAAAAAAAAACTAGTTAGCCCTTCCAAAAGATACTACTAGATTAGGTGTCGTCTATTTTTCACGTCCTAGTACTTGTATTAGTTTGATATTTGAGGAATTTTAGAGTAATTGGTAAACTGCAGAGAATATTTGAAAGGGGTACATGTGTAGAGTTTATTCAATTTTTGAAGACACTTAGTATAAATGACTGGGCAATTTCTTGAATCAATCAAATTTGGAAGGGTGGTTAATTGTAATCCTATCTGTAGTGTGTTAAATTAAGAAGACATTCAATTTTGCTTTACAGAGACTAAGAGAGTAATAACAAGTATGAAATGTCACATCCATTATATTTTACAAGCAACTTTTTTTTTTAATTTGTAGATTTGGAGATTTATAGTCTACTGGAATTTGCAGATAACCTGTAAAGTGTATTTTTATTAGTATTTGGAGGAGGCCGAATTCACATATGAAAATATGGAATTAGTTTTTCTTAATCTCCTATAAGGTCAACATATATCTATTTGTTGTTTTAGGTTATGGTAATTCTGCACAAAAGCATTGGTATCAAATTTCAAAGTACTGTTGCTTTAGTTGAGGCATTACTGAAAGTGAGCTTCTGGGAGGGTAGAGGGTAAAAGAGGCATTCCAGGGCTGAGGGATTAGTTAATTAATCGGTTTATATTATGAAAAATGAATAGGAGTTTCAAATTTCCAAACAAAATATCTATAGAGATCTTATTAATAAGAAAAATACCATCTAGGCATCTCTAAAAGACTTAATCCTCGCTTTGAGACAAAAAATTCTGTGTTTTTTTTATTACTAGTGTTCTCATTCTTGGAAAAAAAGCAACGGTAGGTATAAGAATTTTGCCATGCTGAGAGACAAATCTCATTGAGAGTTAAGGCATACACACTATGCTTTCTGCCCAAACAACAACTGTTTTCAGGGTTGCAGTTTTCTGGCAAGGTAATGCTTGTCGGTTTCCTCGGTTTGAAATAAAATAAGGAAATCATGTTTCCCCAAGAGAATTTCCTCTAGTTCTTTAAAGTTGATATCTTCAGTTTTGCTGCTTTTTGAAATATCCGTGTGCATTACATGCCTCGGTGTAATTCCAGCATTGTGAGAAATCAATGGCTAATTTAGGAAGAACAATGTTAAATTGTTTAAATAAAAATGCTCTTAGTTAATGTAAGCAAAGTAAATCAAAGTCAATTTTTTTACTCATTTTGAGGCATTTTACAAATGATGAAATATGGGGAAGGGTACTTCTGAGGACATTTCGCAGTGCCTGTCAATGTATATTATCTAATTCATTAAAATGACTGAATCATTATGTAATGAGAAAGATTCACTATATAATGAGAAAACCTAATCAAGTGGTGACCTGTGTCACAACCCCTCACCCTCAATAAAGACATTAATTCCATGACCACCTTGATCTCGATTTTTTTTTGGTATATGTATAGATGAAATATCAGTTTTCTTATTTGTCATCCATCTAAATTTAGGTACCATGGCTATGGCAACATGGAGATCAATCATTGCCAAGCAAGAATAGAGCATGACACCAATTAAAAGGTTGTGTTGTCTCCCAGTCATCACTCACACTCCTCACTAATATACTAATTACCAGGTCCGGGACATTAATGGGATAACATGGTTCAGCCAGGGGATTCATCTGCATGTGTTTGGCACATAAATGTGTGTGTGTGTGTGTGTGTGTGTGTCCCAGTATGTGATTAATGTGAACCCCCCAACCAAGTGTGACAGCCTGAGAATGACTTTGAGAAACGTCACATGAAAGGAACAAATTGCAAGCGAAGGCTGCGGTAGCTTCAATTTGAGACCATGGGCTGAAGTTGAGGCTAAGTTTTATATTACAATTTGTTTATTAATGAATTTATTTTTGTGTAATTTTATTCTCTAGTATATACACTAATTATATCGATGCAAGGCTGTAATGCACTTTAAGTCGCTGTCAATTTTTAATGGCCATTTCCTTGAATATCACTTTCAACTGGTTTGTGTGCTTCGGAAATCATCGCTGCTAAGTTTTCAGATGGTAGGTTCACCTTAGGCAAGCAGAACTTAAATGAGGAACCAATCAAAGCATGGTTTGGAATTCTTAATTATGCTAAAAAATGTCAGATTATATTATAACTTGTTTGATTAGAAAGTCTGGATGTGGTGCTTTATGACCTGCACAAATTAGCACTGGGAGGTAATGTCCAAAAATGGAAAGTGGAAACCCCTGCTGATAGATTTATATCTGAGTGACTGGCCAAAGGTAAGGGCTGCTTTTTGAACCGTGTGGGTACCAAAGCCAGTCCAATACCCAAATAGAGTTTAGGGATGTAGAATGTCACATCTGGATTGCTAAAGTTGTGGGAAGACAAGATATGGGTAGACGTTGGTTTATACTTGGACCAGTCATGAAGATAGGAGCACGTGTCTAACAATTGCAATGGAAATATTTCCCAATATCCAAAGTTAAACTGAACAAGTGAAAGAAAATTCAGGATTTTAAACAAGAGTCAATGCACACAAGCCTCACCATTATACACAATTTATACTGGAAAGAGATTTAGCAGCAGGAATTATAAGTCAAGGATAGCTCATTTGAGTCATCAAAGTATTTTGAGAAAGGTTGAGGCTTAAACTATTCACCATTGTAATATGGAGGTCTGAACACAAAAATAGAAATTCAAATAAAAATCGTAATCTGCAGTTCTACAAGCAGCAGTGTCAGAAAGAGAGTGAGAAAAAGATAGAGTGAGAGAGCGAGAGAGAGAGAGAGAGAGAGAGAGAGAGAGAGAGAGAGCGTTATGAAATTAAAATTTTACAACTAAATTTATGTGTCTCTTCATCAAGGAGTAATTACTATTTTTGAGTGCTTTGGTCCAAGGACTCATGCGATTTCGAATTTCACACAGTTTCCGAATACATTACTTTATGTGCTTAAATCCATTTTGCACAGCTTATTACTGCAACATTCTACTTGTGTGTAATTGCCTTTTAGTAGTTTGCATTGATTATAGTTCAAATTTATATTGTATTGAGAGAGCCCCTTCGGTGATTTCCTTTAAAATTATTGGCTAACATTAAATAAAACACAAAAAAAGAAAACTAAGACAGGGCCTTCCTCTAAAGCTTACTATCTACATTAAAATAAACCAATACATTGTTTGTTGTGGTCTTGGACTGTTTCAGTAATAATACTAATTCAGTTGCAATTAATAATTTTTCATAAGGATTCTCACCATCATCATCACTACTATATTTAAAGAAAATATTAATCATAAAAATGTTATATACCATTTATTTGCTTTTGCTTGAAATTAATGGAGAAATTCCTCATCATTCCTTAGAATGATTACACCAGCAAAAATATTTCTCCATTTTGTTGAATTGTGTGAGACAAATACATTTGCCTTTTGTCATATTCGTATCACTCGTCTCAAAGCAAGTAGGAAAATTTGTAATTAAATCTGAATCCAATAAAAATGCAAAACAAATATTATTAGGTGACATAAACAAAAAAATAAATGTTATCTCAGTCCTGCATATATATATAGAATTTTAAGGGTAAAAAACATTGTTTTTCAAATGAACAAAAACAAATTCTTTAGTAGAGAGTTATATGGGAATTAAAAACTCACCAATGACGTATGTGAGCAGCAGAGCCAAGGTGAGAGTGAGAAGTGACGCTGATAATGCTGTACACTTCCAGTTGCAGCAGCGATGAGGCTTGTTGAAGGTAAACAGTGGTCTGGTTACACTGCTGCGAGGCAAAGGCCTGGGTGGAGGCGAATACACGGTCCCAGAGGTCAAGGGGTAAGCCTGCCCCGTGCCCGACAGTAGGGCTGATGAGCCAGAGCCTTGTTTGAATAGGAAGTGTCTGAAATGGAGAAACACATTTACATATGTACCCTTAATCGGTGGGCAGCCAATTGCAGCGCAGAAGGAAACAGACAAGCATTCAGACTTACACTCATACCGTCTGTGTTAGTAGTCTGTCTATTGGGAAGACAGCATATAGAAACTCTTTAAATGGCCGAGAATATGTAAATGTATTGCATGCATAGAAGACCACTAAAAATTCAGACATGCATGTTCTACATCAGAACTGCTTTGCATATAAATAAATGTTTAATAACGTACAAATTTGGACAAATACTGCATGTGTGTTCATTTCTAATCTAAAACATCTCTTGAATTCATTCTATATTAAACTCATTTTAACCTATGTAATACATTGGGGAAAATAACAATGTTGGTGGCATTGGAACTTGAAGATTTATATTTTTCTTTACTAAGAAATTTTAGACTATATCCCTATCTGCAATATGATATCATACAGTTTCAATACCACAGTATGAAAACCCTCATCAAGCAAAGATCAATCACTTACCTATTCCTTTGTGAACTCATCAAAATGACTACTCAATTTATGGTTGCATTAGAGAAATTCTGATTTTTCACCCCATGAGGGCCACTTTAGATTGGCAGATGAAGATAAAAAAAGATTAAAATTAAGTGTAATGAATCTTTTCATTATAATGAAAAAAGAGATGTGAGCTGGGGTAGCAAGACAATACAGAGTGGGGTGCAATCTAATTAGAAACAAGTGGATTTTTGCGGGCAGAGGAACTATAAGCAGCTTTAACAGTGTTCTGTCATTTGGGTAGATTGACTACAAGATGGTCACCTCTTGGTGAAGAGGTTCACTCGCCTGACTTCATTGCAGGCGACCAGTCTAGGGTGTAGTAAACCTTTCTCCAACCCTTGCGAGGATACACAGTACGCAAGATGAATGATTGAACTAAGGCTCTTAGAGTAAGTGGCAAATTACATTGTATTTAGTTATTTGTATTATATTTTTTAAAAAACTGTGATTGCTTCATCTATGGTTTTTTTGCAATAAAAGATTATCACCCATTGCCATAGCTTACTTAGATCTTTATTGACATTGACACTGGTTGACAGTGTGCCATGCATATCTTTGTCCGACTGTGTTCTCATGAAGCCAGCACATGATGTGAGGACACTGTCTGCTGGTGGATTTCCGAAAGACCCTCAGAAGACAGGTCATTAATGTCGAGCCAGAAAGCAGAAGGAACACATTGAAGGACACCAGACTATGACAATCTATTCCTTTGTGTGCAAGCACATATTTCTAAATGATGCCTGTATTACAAGAAAATTATTCTGCCATTATTACAACGGCCATGTCAAGATAATTACAAGAAAATTGTAGTTCATCATTTTCTCATTTGGTTTCTAAACCTTGTGTCACATGAGATTTCTCTTGAGGAATATTGCTCTCCTGTTGATTTTATCTGTCCTTTCTCTGTGCTTCTCAAGCTCGGTTTGTCTAACTCATGTAGCCCCTTGGCAATTTAAGAGAAGACAAATGACATCCATTCTTCATTGACTGTCTCATGTCCCCTGCCTATCCACCCATCCAACTTCAACTTAAGAGTTGGTGTCAGATAGGGGACACAGAGTCTGCACAAGATGCTTACATACACCCAAAGGGTCATTGCCAGTTCAAGTCTAAAAGGAGATCCAATTGGGACACACACTGACGCACAGCCCAGAGACAACAAGCATACACAAATAGATGACAGAACTAGGTGGGCTTTTCTGTGTTTTGGGGTCAATTGACAGGTTAGATCAATGGGTCCTTCTAATTTTCTTCAACCAAAGAGTTGGCTCAGTGATGATGTTGAATTTTCCGTCAAAAAGACATGCTCAGTAAGCTTGA
This sequence comes from Stigmatopora nigra, assembly GCF_051989575.1. NCBI lineage: Eukaryota > Metazoa > Chordata > Actinopteri > Syngnathiformes > Syngnathidae > Stigmatopora > Stigmatopora nigra. Next base: position 11,649,089 of record NC_135521.1, read on the forward strand.
AATTCATATTGGGGGCAGATTTCCCTTGATAGAAGAAATAAATGAGTCCTACTGCCCTAGGGCTTTTCAAAAGGTAGTCTCATGCAAATACAGTATAGACAAGATGGGTGCTATCATGTTTTAGTGATAAGGAGAAGAAAAGGCAAGGCTATGAGTCAAAGTATTGTAGTTTGAGGGTTCTGTGAAGTATCTTAACAGTTCCTGCGGCTGTACTAAAGGAGATAAATCTATGTTTTCAGGGCATGTTAAAAAAAAACACATTGAGGTCATCAATTTTTTGAAAAGCAGGTGCGAGTCGGTGGATCATTTTTAAAGATGAAGTCAGAACCTGTTGCCTACAACCATAACATATGCATTTCTGATTGAAAGCCTGAGGAAAATGGGTCGGTCAATACAGGGAGGGGAAATTTTAGATAGGTGCCAGAAAATTTAAGATGTTCTGCTAACATGATTTCTAATTGCTTAAAATGAGGCAAAAACCAGAGCCATGTGACATAAAACAGAAGAGAACAATCAAAATGAATCACATAGTAACCAGAATGGCAAAGGCTCAGCCAATGATCAGCTCCAAAATGATCAAAGACAGTCTGAAGCACCTGTAAGTACTGTGACAGGGAGAAGTTAATCTATTTGAATGAAGCTAATCTATTGACACAAATCATCACAAAGTCCCTCTGTTAAAAAGTGTGCAAAAGATGCTACAATTTGCCAAAGATCATATCAACTGGCCTAAAGAGAAATGAAGATTTTGTGATCTGATGAGAATAAGAAAAAAATGCTTGAAACAACCGTCAAACTCTGTATTCAAGCCACATTACGCAGTGAAGACAGTGAAGCAAAATGCCAGAATTTAGCTGCCAAACAAGGGCCTCATTAAACATGCAATCATATTCTGTGCACCTTTCTGTTTCCTTTCTAAATCAGCCTTACAAATGAGAATCTGCAGGATAATTCTGTGATCAATTATTACTCAGGCAGCTGGAATATACGTAATTCTGTTTGATGGGATGAAATCCCAGTGATTCATACCTAAGCATTAGAAGGTACAGTATGTTTCAGGTGTCACAACTGAAGGTGGAAATTCAAACATGTTCCCAAAAAGAGGATTTGTGCTATATAGCGGATTTTGTTTTTGAGACGTCTTAACTCATAATGGTCCCCTTGGTGGATCTTCAGAAGTGTGGTGAGAATATCCAGTGAAAAACCTGAGAGATTCATGATGGCTTAGATGGTGTGCAAAGACATAATATTGCCCATGAGGCTTGTGTGCTGCTCCACTTTTTTTTTTGTTCACGTTCAAAACATCCAAATATAGTTGCACCCGTGTCCTTAATTGCTCTAGACAGAATTTATGAAAGTTTGCCATTTCCTATTGAAATACTTTTAATGAAATGATACTCATTCGTCTGATTAAATCAATGGCTCTCATCACATGAAACAATATTTGCCTGGAATAAGCACATATCTAAGATTGCAAAATTATAAATTTACAGTTTAGAATAGACAATAAAATTACCAATCAAAACCGAAACTTTAAATGTTATAAAAACCTTTTAATTTTTCTTTTTAAGTTCCACTATCTCTTCAGAAGGTATACTTCACAAAAATCAATAGATTGGACTTCATTTAACTAAAATCTTTATTTTTCTTCTTTGTAAAATAAAAAAAATAAACTCCAGACAGTTTTAAATCCAATTTTTCTATTTTCCAAGAATCCATAATCTTTAACGAAGTAATGTAGCTGGAGCTAGGCGCCTGCAATCCGATGTAAATGGATCCATCCCCCTTTGTTTACGTGTCCGGCGCACTCTTACTTTTTTTCGCACCCATTTTCCCTGTGTTATGGTGAGCCTGCCTTCAGTTTGAACTTGAATCATCTTCTTATGGACTCACTTCCATCTCTGACGCACTTTCAGTCCTATATTCCATCTCGTCATATGATAAAAAGAAGTCTCGACTACAGTTTTCCACAAAGTACCGCACTCTAACATCCTTTCCTCTCATTATGTCATTGGTTTCAACTATGCAAGGCCAAACCATTAAATAAACTATAATTATTGTACAATATAAATAATTGTGGATCTCTGTGATATTCAAATTGAAATATTCTTTGCCAAAATTCTATGATATAATTAGCGTGTGAAAATCTGTGATGGTAGGATTCAAAAGGTCATATCAAAAAGTTATTAAAATGCGTATATATATCCCCATACCTGGTCTCAAGGGGAATGTTGCTGTTCAGCACCCAGCTGTCATGAAGCTGTGCCTGGTCTGTGCTTGAACTAGTGTCTGCCCCCGGAACACCATGGCTGGCTTGACATCGTGTCGGCATGGTCTTTCTTTGCAGACTGACTTGAGTGTACGGTGCTGGGCGGGCGCAGGTGCAAGCATGGGGCGGAGGAGGAGGTGGCGGTAATGGGCGAAATGTGAACTGACCACCTGGACTGCTTGGCATCTCTGAAAAAAGGGGAAAAAAAAGAGCATAAAAACAGTTTTATTAGCAAAACAGTCCAAAAATTGCACTCAGAAGTCATAAAATTCAAGTCAGGAGAGTATTGTCAACATTTTGATTGACATAAATCTACCTGATACTTTCCTATATGTCTGGTTTAATACATTCCCCACAAAAAAATATATATTTGCTTGTCCACATCATAAGAGATCACATTTCTGACTTAATCCTCACCCGCCAGAATAAACTACACATATGAGGTTTATTAGGAGATGTGTTGCTCTGTGGAATAAACGAGCCAGCTGCAACCTGCTGAGACTGGTAACCTCAGGTCAGGCTGGAGCTCTTTCAATCCGTCATTTAACATTCTCTTCTGCTATAATCCTCAACACCGTCATCCCTGCCGGTGCTAAAATGCTTCAGAAAGTTTGTATTTCATGTGTGACAGCAGCTGTGTATGTTTATATTTATTCATGAATGCACATCAACTGCCCAGAGACTTTCATTTTCAGTGTTTAGGGTGACTTGTAGCATATGGATGTATTACGGTTCCACAAACACAGCAATTAACACTGAGAATTTTTCTCTAAACAGCAACTATGTGCAGGAATATTGAAAAAGAATGAATGGATGTTGCAAACCAGATGAAACAGTTTAGGTGAAAAACACGTTTCACCAAAACATAGTAAATAAGATATGCCAGCCTAGAATGAGGCACTCTCGGGTAGCATGGTGAAATAGTGATTAGCATTTTGCGTCACAGTTCTGTGTTCAGGGGTTCAATGCTTGGCTCCAGCCTTCCTGTGAGGAGTTTGTATTTTCTCCCTGTCCCTGTGTGTTTACTTTGGATACTCCAGATTTATTCCACATCCCAAAAACATGAAAGGCAGGTTGATCGAACACTCCAAATTGTCCCTTGAGTGTGTGCTTAAATAGTAATAATTTGTCTCCTTGTGCAAGAGATTGGCTGGCAACTGATTCAGGGGTTACTCAGTGTGTGTGTAAGTTTCTGTGTGTGGTACTTTTGTTACCCATGAATATATGAAATTACAGTCGCAATGATAAAGTAGGCTCACAGTGGATACAAAAACAATGCTCACAAATTGGCTATAGGGTTATAACACCACATGTTTACATCAAGGTTTTGTAGGTCCTAAATAAAATAAACATGCCAGAGATTTATTGTGTACATTGAGGCAAGAATTCTCAGCAACATGACTGTCAAGTGTCTATAAACATTTCTGTGTGACATCTACTGTTATGAGGCCATCTGTCTGGCCTTAGCAAAAATGATAGACAGTTATGATGACATTTACTATGGTTGTATATATCTGTGTATTTCACATTAATGTGTGTGTATGCGTGTTCACATCATCATAGGAACTGACCAAAACAATTGGCTTTGTCATCTTTTAAAGGGCACCATTTCATATTGATCTTTTGGCAATGCGTATTTGTATTTGATGAAATCCTTGAACAAGTGATTAAATACGCTTGCATCATATTTACACTGGCGAAATGACATGTTTTTTTTCATTCATGACAAACAAATTGCTCATTTCACATATTTATTTTAAGTTTTCCCTGACACATGTATCACAATCTCACTAAACAACCCTCCTACATAGTTGTTTGATGCTTGCAGCCAACAGCAATGATGCACATTGTATTTTTAGTCCGCCTAACAGGTTTGTGTTGAGTTCTAATCGTATGCCAACTTGTAGTTTGATGACCATTTTCACTATGCACAGCAGAGTAGGCCACTAGATGGTGTTTAATAAGGCTTAGCTCAGAGAAATGTTAGGGCCCATGCTCCCAAACACCAAATTATGAATAACCATTTGATCTAGTCTTTTCCATTGTATTCAAACACACTTCCATTTTTATGCGACAAGACAGATAGACAATGACCACAAGCTGCGCTGCTCCAAAAAAAGGAACCCTTAGAAGTCAGTCAATGTAGGCTAGAGGGTCCACAACATTTCTCCACTTAGCCTGGAGTTCAAAAACATCAACTCAACTCGGTGGGAAGCAGATAGAGGCCAGGGGAGGGACCATTACTGCTTCAGAAGACATCCATGACAGTGTGGAGTATCTTTTGCCCTAAGGTTCCTTTGGGACTTAGCCCTCCAGAAGCGGTACTTTGGAAAGTCGGTTATGAGAAATCTTCAGCTTTTCGTTATATAAGGGGCATATATGAAGGAGGGGGATAAAAAAAAAAAAGTAAGAACCTGATGATTTAGTAGGCTAAAGGAAATAGTAACAGCAGGTATCTAAGCACATTATGAGTGCATCACAGAGGGTGGACTACAAATTGTATTCAAATTGGGTGTTTATGACAAATATTGGATTTAAAGTCAAGTCTTTTCTGCCAGGGAACACACACACACACACAAACATACAAGCACAACTGCAGTGGTAAAGCAAAGACTAGATCCTGGAACACAATGTGATAAAGTCATGTCATACTTATGTACATTGCGTTATTAATGTTTTCATTTTACAAATCAATCAATATACCACTGATCATAAATTTTAGTAATGTCATTGAACTCAATGCTCACTCCTTCTTAACATATGAAAAATCCTCAGCTATCCACAGTTAACATTTTAATACTGATAGTAGTTTTTAATAACTTGGACTAAATTCCCACATATCCTCACTGCTGTGCTTAGATAAAATAATCATCACTATAAAAAGGTCAAACACCAGAAATAGATGCTGCCACCATTTATCTTTCTTTTCTGCAGGAATAATCTTACTTCCACTAACCTATTGTACCATATATATGTTATAATTTGTCTTTGTTATCTCCTCCAACATAGTAACTTCCAGGATGTCTCATTTAATTGTTTAGTTCCTGATGAATTTGACACAAACAATAATGATATCGATAAAAATAATAACAGGCAAGAAAACTGGGAGTAAAATTGCTAATGATCTTGATGAAAAAGCCATTGTTGAAGATGATTTTACTGACAACAGTGTCGGCAATAACAACAGTAACGGCGAAGATAAAAAACATTGGTAATAACAGTGCTGACAGAAACGCTGATAATTGTATTGATGACATGGGGCTTGGAGGCAGCAATTAGAATAAAAACAGCCAATGATTCATCTTTGTAGACACGGGAATAAATGGCAGGGATTCCATTCAATTAAGGCCAGAAAATTCAAATGAAGAAAGCGAGGGCACACAGTTCTTTCCCTTTCCCCACAATCGATTTTCATACAGACCATGATAATTAGCAGACATGCGTCATATGGCTTTTTTTGTATTAAGTTTTCCTCATGTGCACAGCTGTGTGTGTGTGGTGGTGGGTGTTTATCGATGTGTGTGTTTGTGTGCATGCATTAGTGTAATTGCTTGTTTGTTACCACATCTTCAAAAACAACTCCACAATTATGTTTAGGCTTCAGGTGATTCTGAAAGTAGCATTTCCCTGGAGAAGGCGTTGAACCTTCTAGAGTGGAGCGCTAGAGTTCTAAAGCGGAAAGCTTAGCATCACTCAAGCAATTCACTGCAGGGGCCTGCATTCTCCAAATTAGTTTTTTTTTCCCAAATACACTCACACTTGTGTGCCATTTTGATGATCAATTTCGGAAATGCAATGAAGAGCCCATGCTTTGCAGACATGAAACATTTATATTATTATTATACATACATTAAAGTTCCCTCTGCTTCACAGATATATTTATTTGCAAAGTAAGGCGGGAAAGCTGAAAATAGTGTGACAGAACTTTAGTTGAATGGTTTCTGCAAAAACATCAACAAATGAAAACTCCAATGTAATCAAATTTAAATTTATACCTACTTCTACAGCTGCTTAACCCATGAAACGTTTTAGTGAAATAAAATAAAATGACATTTGAGTGCTATCATTAAAATTAGCCATGATTTCAGAAACAGATGTTACTCAAAATGCATATTTTTCCAATGCAAAATGAATGAATGGATATTAGATATCATTACATATCAGCATGTCCACATAAGCTTTGGATCCATTTTACTGATGGAGAATATATTAGTTGGAACACTGACCATTTCCAAGGGGAGGATAATGCCCATTGTTAGAGACTTGACCACAGCCATTGTAGTGATTATTGCACAATCCCAGATTTTATACGCCTCACGATGCTCTCGCTTGTTCCCTCTCACTTCTGCTTTCCGATGAACACACGCTACATCTCCCTCGACCCCAAAGCAATCACAACAAGCACACAAAGAATATGACGGATTATTGCTTTCACTCACAACTACACACAATATTTTTGCGACTCCAAACACTAAAATTGTAGAAAGTAGCTAGGCTTGACAGCAAACAAACCAATATGAAGAGATTCCTTGCAGGCTAAAAAAAAGAGATGAAAATTCAGACAGATGTATTACCACAACTCCACCGAGTGAGCAAGAAAGAGAGAGACAGAGAGACAGAGAGAGAGACAGAGAGAGACAGAGACAGAGAGAGAGACAGAGACAGAGACAGAGACAGAGACAGAGACAGAGAGAGAGACAGAGACAGAGAGAGAGACAGAGAGAGACAGAGAGAGAGAGACAGAGAGACAGAGAGACAGAGAGAGAGAGAGAGAGAGAGAGACAGAGAGAGAGAGAGACAGAGAGACAGAGAGACAGAGAGACAGAGAGAGAGAGAGACAGAGAGAGAGAGAGAGACAGAGAGAGAGAGAGAGAGAGAGAGAGAGAGAGAGAGAGAGAGAGAGAGAGAGAGAGAGAGAGAGAGAGAGAGAGAGAGAGAGAGAGAGAGAGAGAGAGAGAGAGAGAGAGAGAGAGAGAGAGAGAGAGAGAGAGAGAGAGAGAGAGAGAGAGAGAGAAGGACAGATAGCAAGACAGCGAGAGAGAGAGAGACAGAAGGACAGATAGCAAGACAGAGAGACTGGGAGACAGGGAGTAGAGAGAGACAGAGAGACTGGGAGACAGGGAGTAGAGAGAGACAGAGAGACTGGGAGACAGGGAGTAGAGAGAGACAGAGAGACAGACAGAGAGAGAGAGGGTTGGTAATTAGAATGGGCTCTGAGGAGGCACAGGCAGTGAAATGAATGCAAATGAATTCAGTGGTCTGGCAATGTGCTACACAACCACACATTTCATAAAGCATGCCTTTTAGACATGAAACTACTTGCATGAATAGTGCGGGACTACACAGTAAGCAAGCAATGAGTGACATGACTGTTGGCACACACATGGAAACAGCGCACGCAAGTAAACACGAGTGTGAAGATGCACGAAAAACCATTGGGCCTGAAACAAATACTAGCCCTACAGTGCATAAGGAAGAACGCAGATGGAAAGGCACAAAACCACAGAGGCACAGTGTGCTAATCCCTGTAAATACCAAAGTGTCGCTTGTGAAAAGAGAAGGGGTGAGGCTGTTTGTTCCAAGTGAACAGCCACAGCATGTCCCAGAGCAGAATAAACAAAACCTTCTTAATTGGTGTCGATTTGGAATGTAGTGATGATTCATCATGCGGAGCTCGCCAGTAGAGTATTGGAAGCCCAATCATTTCTAATCCATATGACCTTGACAAAAGGGCCATAGAAGGACTATAACTCCTTGTGTATGTGTATTCTTTGACAAAGTCACCCCATTGAAACTGATGTTACAGTTCGTTGGAAATGTAATCCACCAAAGTCAAATCACTTCACTGATTACTCCATCTCAAGCGGGAGCAAATCTTTATGAAGCACTCAATTCTCCACTGTAGTCATAAATCAGAAAACTATGAGCTTTCTGTGTCACTGATGGCACACCAGAGACTTCTTTCTATAGGATGCTACTTTAGCAATAACTCTCATGTGCAGTTCGTTGTACAGCAGGATTTATTCTACCTGAAATCACCTAAAAGATTCAAACAATTGCATTCAGCTACCACATCAAGCCTGAATCATTCAGAATTTACTGAAGGAGAAAAAAGGTCAAGTGTGATGGTGTCCTGCTCTTTACTAGCTACTGATATAAATGGTGCTTATTGTCATCTGGGATAGACTCCTGCACCCCCATGACACTGACATTATGCATAATGAAATCCCTATTGAGATTACAGCATTGAAATGAAAGCATTTGGAGAACGTGACAATATGACAAATGGTTACAAACTAATTTGGTAGCTTTGTGCTCAGAATGAACAATAGAGGAAGCGTGTTGAAGAAAAGGAGATTATTTAGTACCACCTGTGGACTTGCCGGCCAGCCATCTTGTGGTCAATGAGGTGAATGCAGCCAACGCCCTGGGTCAGTATTAACACAGTCCAAAGACAAGTATGCACTTGCCCTCTGCTGCAACAACACATTGCCGTTCCACTCCACCAACTGTTCCCATCACACCAATCACAATACAAGCCCACACACATTTTGGCTCACCGTCGACCCACTTCCTCTATGCTCACCATCTTTAAATCACTCACACCAGGCTAAGCTTAACAAATGAGGGAACAGATGCCCCACATCAGACTGCAGTTGCCCTCTGCTCCTCGTGTGTCCCCAGAGAGACAGCGGAATACCGTCAAAAAGGTCCTTTGCTGTCTCAATACGGGCCTACATGTTCACACACAAAGCCACAATCATAAACCACCATGAACACACACACAAAACCGGACACATAAAATACACCCCACTTGACAATGCTAGGATTACCACAATTCTGTTTTACTGCCAGCTCTGAGAACAAAACTCAGTCAATAATAAACGCAATACTTATTAAAAAAAAAGCATATTTTCTATTTTTTTACTATATTTTTTGCTTCTTTTTAAAAGCTAGAATTGAGAAATGTAGTAGAATCACTTGAAAATGGCACAAATTCATAAAGAGATTTGATAATTTCTCTGCTTCATAGACAATGCCTGAAGTGGGATTTGAAATAATAATTGTGAAAAGAAAAAAAACTTCACAAAACTATGCTTGGTACACTTTTAAAAAGTATGATATATGAAAACAATTTGGGGAAAAAAAATGGAAAAGTTGAAATCCCTCTTGTGCTGCGTAGTGGTCTCGACTGACTTCTGTGCGAGCAAGCGCAGGCTCGATTCTCTCTGGTGGCAGTATGATTGTGATTGGGGCTCGTCGTCTTTCTTTCTGTGTGCCCTACGGCTCACTGGCTACCATTCTAGCGTGTGCATTCTGTTTTTGGCATACATGCGGCTTGATAGAATCCTTCAAAGTATGTTGATGTCAAAAAATAGGATAATTTTAAAGGTCAATGACACTCAAGCATTACTATATATAGTACAGGCCATTGAGCTAGGATCTTGCCAGAAGGGAAACCAAGTGGTCACATCAGAGAGACATCACCGGGCCAAAGAATAACAGTGTTGGAGATGGTCCCTGTGGCACAACAAAACATCTTACAAACACATTTATGAAGACATTTTTTGCATCAATGGATATATGGGTACTACAGCAACTATTGTAATGAGATTAAAGCGGGTCAGAAAATGAATGAAATATCTAGTACTAAAATGTGAATCATAAAAATGTTTTTAAATAAAGGTTTTGATTTTTTTGGAACTGTTTAATGGTTTTAGATTATTTCGAATTGGGGCCCAATAATCATAAAACACCCAGACTAATATCTCCCTTTCACTCAATAATTTACAGAAATAAACTGTTCAGGTGCTGCAGGTGTTGTTTTTGGTTTTATTTTGTTGTTGTTGTCGTAATAGAAAATTCAATTTGTAGTATTTAGTGTCTCCACTCTATACCAACGCTTAGACAAAACTGTTATAAAAAAAATTAACAACTGAGAAAAACATACATAATTGCAACCATCTACCCACAGATAAAATATGCTACTGTCCTCCAGCTCACCCATTTTTTTTCTCTAACTACAACAGTGACTAAAAGGACCACTAACCATTGACATAGCAGAAAGAGATGCAAAAACTAGAAAAAGCCCATAAGTGACCTCGTCTAAAAGGGTCAGTTGGCTAAAGGCGCTAGAACTTAAAAAAAAGGGAAATAGGACAAAATTATAGTGTGAGTTATTATCACAGAATCCAGGGAAGGAGAGTGAGACAGAATGTTGGCCTTAATGTAGTTTGTAATTGTAAGTGTTGGTCTTTTATAAAAGCCAAGAGTATTTGGTCAGGCTAATAGACTCGGCTCTCTAAAATCCACCCTGCTATGCATTATTCAACAGCCATTAACTATCGGCTCATCTGGGAGGCTTTATGAGTTCCGTGATCGGCTAGGGTCTAGGCTAGGGACATTTAAGGTGTCTGCATAGGGAGTGGGTTTAGCATAAAGATGTATGGAAGAAGGGGAAAATGTTAAGGATGGGAGAATCAAAACAGAAAGCTGGCATAGGCGATGATCTGTGAGATGCAAATAAATACAAGCGGGGAAATATATGTACTATATAGCTGGATGAAAGCCAAAGGTCATATGGTAGACATATGAAAATTGGAAGGCTGGTGCAAGGAAATGAGAACACAAGTGACCGGTGGAAGGTTGTACAGGTACAGCAAGGTCTATGGAAATAGCTGTCAGATAGAAGCATTGGGTCAAGGCAAGGCTGGAGGGAATGGGACAAAATGAAAACGGGATGCCATGTAGAAGTGGCATTTTCTGTTGGCCAAGCATATAAATGTCAGCAGCTTCTTCCCTTTCCCCTCTCAACCTTTTCTCCTTTCAATCCCACTAACCTGACTCTCAACTGGCTGCTTCAATTCCACCTCACCCTTATCTTTCTTAATCTCTCCAGAGCAGTGCTAGCTGTAATTTTGCATTCGGTGACATGAAATGGCTTCGGAACACATGGTGCTGTTTGCTTAGTGTCCAGCACAAGGATGCATATGTGCGTGCATGTGCATAAAGGTGCGCGTGTACGTTTAAGTGCATCTACACATCGGAGTAATGGGAGTTTAGCAGACTTGCCAGACGTGTCCCAGGACTACCAGGTTCTTCTGACCCTCTGCGCTATCCCAAGGACACATGGCTGTCTCTCTAATTAAAACACAACCTTGACACTCACATATCCTACACTCACACACCGCACACAACCTGCCGCTCTTTCTCTTAAAATAGCATTAAAAGGAACACACAAACCCACCAACCTCCAAATTAAACACACTTCAAAGAAAATTCTCCCTATTTTGAAAGCAGGCAGCACCCAGGCAGCCGTTTCCACCATCTGCACGCAAATTCATTGCACCAAAAAGAGACCCCGATTTTTATGGGTTATTATTATTATGGGTAATTTTTAGGCACCATTTACAGAAAATCTCCTTTTGTATATGATAAAACTATCTGATGTTTCGGCCAATGGAAAGTACTATATTTTGTGTGTTATATATTATATTTAACAAACTCCTGTGGACATCACTCATGACATGCCGGATTGAGACAGCTTCTCCATTCTCCTCCAACAGACAATTTAGCGTGTTTACTTCCTTGTTAAGCGCGTGAGAGACTCTGATTGAGGCATTCCAAGGAGGCAATGGCGTCCTGTCACGGCAGGTTACCACTGCAGCATGATTTAATGAATCCGTCTGTCAGAAGACGGGAAAAACGACTATCAACTACAGAAGAAAATGTGGCCTGCCCACTCAAACTCACACAGGAATTGTCAGTCCTCGGGTTATTGTCCATACACATGCAACTAAGTTCTCCAATACACACACACACACACACACACAAAATATAAAGATCATATCAGAATATAAATACAAGAAAGATGAACACCTGACTCCCACATGCATATTTAAGTGGAGGCCTTTAAGATCATCCTACTGTACTTAAATGATTACCTGATTACCTAACCCATATCAATATTGACTACAATACACAATGATGAATATGTAATTTTCCATCTAAATCCAAATTTTAAAAAAAGTTAGGATGGCAAAAGGGCAGATTTCTTTCCACTGCTCCCCAAAAATGAAGGAGAGCAATCACATCAGTCAACCATAGGGCACCCGTTAAAGCTCCATTGTATATCCAGTTCACCATACTGACTGGCGAGAGTTCTGATTGGCGTCAGGCTTTGATTGTTCCACTCAACAATCAGTTCTTTCATTCTCTCTCGTATCTGCCGGCTAAAAAAATAAAATCTTTGTGCGCATATGTCCAGTTGCTGAATGTAAGCTTGCACTTTTGGCTACAAAGTACGGAGTTGAACTTCAATGATCTGCTAATATGACTTGGCTTTACAATCCATAACTTCAAACTGCAGCCCCATTTTCCAAGAATGACCATTCACACTAGCCATGAAAAAGGTTGCCTCTTTACAAATACCGCTCTCTGTGGCCATAATATGATAAGCTGCAGAGGACATTGTAGTTCTCTCCACAGTTAATACATTTTGTATGGATTGTCTTGGGGCTAAGGATACAGGGAGTTGAGAGATCAATAATCCGAGTATGTCTGGAAAAGAGGAACCATGCTGGGAGATGGGTAAATGTTCTAAAGGAGCAAATGCTATCTGAAAACAGCAAATGCCAGGAATCTCAATATTGAGTACTCTGTCTCAATTCTCAAGCCAGTCGGTGGTTTATGATCTCACCGCATCTCATTTTCTGAACTACTTCATCCTGACTAGGGTTGCGGAGGGTGCAGAAGCCAAATCACAACTGACTTTAAGCCTTGATTTGATCCCAGGACTCCCACTGTGAGGACCACACTCCACTCATCTACCAGACCGCCCTTGGTTTATGATAAAAAGCAGCTCATTAACAATTTGTTATGGATCTCATATCGCAAAGGTTATATGAGAGTGTATAAGGGAAAAGTGGGTGACTCCTTAGAATCTGTAGTGTTGCCACTCTAGACCAAAGCCCACTCCAACATTTCTCCGTAGAGCTGATGTCAAAGTCTTGCTCTAAATAGAGAATAGTTGCTTGTCCTTTGAAATAGAGGGGAAAAGGGTCCCATATTTAAATGGCCTTATTTGCATGGGAGAATCCTTCACTTAAGCCCATTTGAATCACACACATGAGCAGCTATACACGATCGAACATACACACAACTTCTGAGCATACAACTACACAGAGACACATTTTGCCCCCTATTTCTAGAGTCAGAGGACATTAGCACTGCATCTATTTCTGGAAGCCCATTAAGGCAGTAAAACATTTAAGAAGTGGCTGGATTGATTCCTACTGTCAGAATTACCCGTTCTTTCCCCATTTTCCTTGTGCATGTAAAAAAAGCTGACACGAGGCTTGTGACAGAAACATGTATTTGGTGGCGTTTCAGACTCACCTAAGTGAGCAAGCCTGGGCATTTTGACTGGATAAGTGGGGTGAAAAAGAAAGTTGAAGGGTTGAGGTTTCTTTCTCAAAAGAATATATTTTTTAACAAATGAATATATATAGTACTTTTTTTTTATCTTGACAGGCTACAATAATAACCAATTGCTTTAGTATTTATTTGCTCATGTATTTGTAAGTTTGAGTGCCATTAACAAGATTATAAAATTAATAACATCAGCGGGAATTCTCAGTGGTGCTGGTGGCTTTATATCCTCATTTTAGTTTTTGGCTTCGTTCAGCAATATTCCTTTAAAAATAGTTCAATATAAGAGGAAAATGAAATGCAATGCAGCTTAATGATGACTTATCTATAGCTGCAGAAACTCTCACACAGACACACACATTTTAAATGTACGTTCAATGAGAAGCAAGTCTAGCCCCATCTCAGTTCTATACATAAATGTATAATGTTCTGTCCGGTGAAGACTAAAACCATAAAAGCAGAAATGCTACGCACGTTTAATGTAAAATGACAGATTCCTCACAGCTCTTAGTGGCCTAACAACTCAAGAGAATTCTCTATTTCACAAAGAGGTGTTCATATAAGTACTGTGGAACGATAGCATTCAGAATAGCTGGAACACAACCTTGACCCTATGCCTTCATAAACTTCAGGAACTAGAGATAATAGTACCCAGAACATTATGTCCATTGCAAAGCATCTATTTGTGGGTGAACATCTCTATGCTTCTATCACAAAATAAGTATTGTAATATATTACATGGTGTTACTGAGAGATTTGCGCGAGTGACCTTGAACTCCAAGATGCAAAATTCTTTAATTTTTTCAGTATAGGCCCATAGGGGTTAAAGCAGCAAATGGTGGGTGAAGTACTAATCAAGTGGATTTTAACAGAAAAGGCATTATAAAAGGCTCAAATATTTTTAAACACAATATATTTCATAATGTTCTTGTGCTTGCTTCACAAAGCACATTGTGTTCCAAGTATCAAGAGCGTGAATGTTATCCATTTTACATGAACTTTGTTTACCTTATGCAATTAAGATTCCACTTGTTTTTGGAAAGATATTAGAAAAAATAAATTTAAAAAACAAGGCCATAGGCGTTTCACTGGAAAAGAGTCAGAATAACACTCAAGTGTTTATGCTCATAATTACATGTCTCCTTGAAAACAGTGCAATGGAAGTATACTGCAACATCTTCGACTTCGCATAAATCAAGGATGAAAACATAATTGTGAGGAGTTGACGGAGGGCAACTGAGGGCAAGGACAGCCATTTCAGATATTGGCTTCTTTTTCGTTCAGCCTCCCTTTGCTTTTCCTACTCTCTCTAGTGCTGACACAACTCCAACGCACACCCAAAAAGCATACTAAGTATTGTCTACCACCAACCCCATTATTGTTGTGGCACAAGTACGAGGAGGCTGAAACACAAACTTCCTGAGCTGCTCATCTCTCCACCCATCACACAGACACAAACTGCTCATTCATGAATGATATAGGGGATCTCATTTTGCCCCCACTCAAGGGTCTTACCAATCTCTTTGTTCCATCACTGTAGCAAAAACAATATGAGTAAACGCAACAGTATCTTGTATACGCTACCGGGACTGTGGTGAAGTTAGTAATGGAAGGACTATATTCAGTATAAAACTCAATGTTTTTGTCCATTCAACACACCCAGGGGTATACAACAACAAAAAAAAGGTCCTCAGGAGAATTCCAATTTATTTTTGACAATAATTTGTTCTATATAAAGAATACTGTTATTCATACCATGTTTTTTTAAAGCTTTTTTAGCTTTGAAGTAATGTATTTTCCTGACAATCAAGTGCAGTCAAAACTCTTAAATTTTCTCAGGGGTAAAGGGGTTAAGGTTCATGTGCCTGCTACTCAATTGAACCATTTGTTATAAGGGCTCCTTCATACAAGATAAACATGAGCCACATCATTCTCATCTGAACTGGCGCCCACATGCTTCCTCTCATGCATTTTGAATCATGAAATTCTATTTATATAGATGGCTTGACTAAATATTTGATGGATAATATTTGTTGAAAACGGGCATCCATGACAATCAAGTAGGCCCTGCACATCAATGTGGATTTATAAGTCTAATTCAAACTATTGCTTTTATAAAACCAAAGAAAAAAAACATGCATGCATTAATTTTTTAACATGTCTTTTATTGATGATTAAACTAAGACTTTTATTCATAATTCTGCTTGTTTTTCATCTTTATCTTAATCCTATTCAGTGTCTATCTTTTTCAGATGAAGAAGTGTTGCAGAATCGAGTTTTATATGCAAGATGAAGAGCTGCACTGCTGCTAACCAGAACGTGCTGTAATTTACATGACAGTGAAATGGCTTCCATCACACTTGGGGAACAAAAGATTACCTCCTTGCTGCCCTTGATCAGGGAATAGTTCATTTTGATGTGCTCTGTCAAAGCAGTATATAGTAATTAGACAAGAGTAAGAAGGGTTAGAAGTATATTTCCAAATACCCTTAGAGTGCCCACAAAAAGCACAGGTAAAATGTTGTTATGGATGGCCTTTGTTCTATAGGTCAAATATATTGCCTATATGTGATCTTTAACACATTTACCACTTCCCCATATTCAAAATGATCTTTACCAATAGGACAATTTGGTCATGCAACAACATATTTATCTGCTTTCAAAAATACTATGGCATACTGAAAAAAAATGACCTATGCAAGTGCCCTCCCAATAAATTAGAACACTCAAAATATCAAAGTGATGTGCTAAACCAAACTGTCAAGCTTGATATTATCAAATGTATACAGTATCTTCAGGGAGTTGGGGTTTAGCGTTTAGCACATGCATACATCACATCAATGTCACTCGACAAAAGCATCCCATTTATATTGTTGACAGCACAGCTGAGCCCAAAATGTGGAAGATGGTGTGTACCCGTATGTTTCAACATGAACACCTGTGTGTGCAGAGGAAGATACCCAGAGAATAAAGAAGGAAAGGAAAATAAACATTTGAGAGAGAGAAAAAGACTGTTTGGAGGCGGTGCTAAAACCAGACCTGAAGGAATTTACAGTTATTTACATATGCAGATTCTCATGACCCTCAAATCCCTTCACTCATCATGGGAACCAGATTAAAATTCCCCTTATTTAATTTATGTTTACCTTAATCAACCCTAACAATTAATGGGTTTCCCCAAGCCCTATTGTTGAATTTTCAATTAAGCATCAAATGTGACAACGGTTGCAAAACAATGTCTGCAGTGAGTCAAAGATGTCCGTCACAGGGCATAGTAATTGAAGTTAATTGCTATCGAATCTGTTAATTTTCCGTTGTTGTTTGTTTGGGTCATGAAAAAGTAATTAGAATGGTTTACTGAGTGCATTCATTTTCTTCTACCGTATATTAACGGAAGCTCAGTATGTTTATGTTGGTGTATACAATAACACCTTGAGATACAAGCATAATGCATTCCAGGACGGATCTCGTATGTTGATTTACTCGTATCTCAAATCAACCTTTTGCAAAGAAATGAAATAAATACAAATTAATGTGTTCCCACCCTCTGAAATAACACAGAAAAACAGGGTACTACAACGGGAAAACATTTATTGGTTCTAACTCACCAGGCCAACTATAACAAGCAAAAACTAAACCAACTATAATTATAAATGATTAAAAAAAATACGGTTATCCACCCAGAGTCTGTTGTCAAATGAAGTTCTACATATTTCTTGCCTGTAGTATCTATCACAAAACGTACAATAACCTGTAAAATCATTACAAGATGGGAGATGGACCAGCATTATCTGTTCTTTTCTTTGTTTCATACTGTAAGCTATTTTTCATCAATCGAGTTGCATTTTTTTAAATGCCTTTCCAAAGAACACACTCCTCCAGGCCAATTGCCCCCACACACACAACACCCCACAGAAAAGAGTAGTACGTGGGTTTCTGACAACATACGTGTGCGTGACCATAGATGCACTTCTGTGTCCTCCACCCCCATTTAGCCCCTGTTCTTCACCATAAACCACTCCAAATTTCACTAATCCTTCAGCACACTATCAGGGCTATTGTTTCTTTCAGCTTTCAGTGTTTTTGTGTGTCACCCAACCTGCTCTACGCTCATGTTAATACCATAAAAAGAGCTTTAAGCTAAAAGTAGTTCAAGGCCTGCTTATGCCATTGTTTGTTTAAAAGCAGCCAGTCTTTAACCTCCTCCACTGTGTAGGTGATTGTAGAGCTATAGCTATAGGAACACTTGGGGAAAATTGGCAGGTAGTGGCAAGTTTCTGAGATGTTTCTATCGTAGAGTTTATGTATACAGACAGCCTGTAGGCAGGCAGTGGATAGCATGAAATGAAAGCTGCGACTGATGTTCTGATTCAATGACGTTGCCATGGCAGCAAGATGATAATAGAGTGGTGTGTTTAAAATCGCACACACACAGCGAAAGGCTGAGAGGAGGGAGGCGAAAATATAGTCTCAGTCTATCATATATGAATACAAAAAAAAAAAACAAGAAATGCCCCTCAAGGACCAGTGCAGTCCAGTAAACTTTCTTTTGGACCAGTCGATTGTAAAGGGTCATCATTAGAAAAGTCTATTTTTATTCCTCTTTTTGACAGCTGGTCAACATGGCTTTGTAATGAGACCACCAATAGAGAAGCAAACAATGAAATCGCTGCTGAAATCCAACGTATGGTCAAACCACAGAAGCCTAGCAGCTACTTCTAGATGCCTGATCGGCAGGTTTAATAAAAACGGTTTCTGGCTGTAGTGGACGGACGGGTTTATAGTGTTTCCCTTGGCCAAGCATGGCACCAAGGTTAAGTTGATCATCTCTCACTCTAGTAAAATAGCCAGGGGAGTCTGTGTACCACTAGATCAACTCTACAACTTAAAGACCCTAAACGTTACAGCTCAGATGATCGATATGGCACTGAGCAATGTTCTTTACGAGCTAATAGACAAATCCATTACTGCAACCCCCCCAGGGCTTTGGAAAGGCAAAAAGGGAGTTTGAGCATGTGGCTGTTTGTCCACTGTTGCCACTTAGACTGCCACTCACACAGGCACAGACACATACAATCACACAAGGGAACTTAAAAGACATATCGGATGGAACATGAGTGTCTGTATGTATGCTTGTATGGTTTGATTGGCACATCTGTAGTTGTCTTTATCTCTAAGAACGTTGTATATAGACGGAAGTTATCTGGATCGCAGTAATGCCAAATAGGAAGATTTGTGTCTTCAAAAGTAGAAATAGAAAAAGTAGTGGAAAAAATGAAACTATTAAAGTTTATTGATTTGGCATTGAGATGAAGAAAATATGAGAGAGACGTCAAGTTTTAAAAGAAAAATACTCCTGGAAGAAGCCAATCCACATTAAGTGCTCATATTGTAAACAAGGTACGTAATTGCATTATTTGAAAGAACCTCAGTTTTGATGGAATTTGCGGAGGTTTTATAATAAATCTGTTTAGAAAACGAATCAAGAAAAGAAAATAGAGTCAAATGCCGAAGGTAGTCTGCACCACACCAAGGTGTCAGTGCAAAAAGTAAAGATATGAGAGTCCATAACGATAGCCATTAGACTTGACAAGTTATAAATAAAAACGGGTCACTTAACATTGCAAGTGTTTCAACACACATTCCACAGTAGTGTTTTTCTTCCCCATTTTAGTAATTCAATTCAGTGGCATCATATGCAGTTGAACTAGTGCAGTTTCCTTTTGAATTATATGCGTCAACATGTATTTTAATGCCATTGCATCATATTAATTTTGCTAAAGGGTGCAATCAGAGTGACACAATTACATAACCAGATGGATGGAAGGACTTAAGCACAACGCTGTATAAATCTAAAAACAGTTTCTTGCCAGTGATATACAATATCGAAGTTTTTCAATGAATGCCTTCAAGGTTTTTGTTGGATAAGTCTTTCCTATGCGGTTGTTAAATAGTTCCCCAACTGAATCACAGTACACACATCACAACACATCTGATAATTCAACAGCGCAGCTTTTTTTCTGGTCATAACATTGTATGTCCCTGTTTGATTGTCAGTAATGGACTGAAGCGGAACCTTATTTTGTCTGTTGTGCTGTCAATCAATCTCAACTCTACCATTGCAATCTTTGTCATTAATAGAGTGAGGTAGGTAGCCATGACTTAACTCCTAGCTAGAAATATAGACTGGAATGCTTCAAGTAAGCTATCACAGTTGGGAATACAACTACCAAAGACACACATGCGTACATATATTTTTAAATAGGTTTTCCCCCCAAATCGTACATATAGATATAAAACAATATATGAATGCATCGATTGAATCTCCTGATCTCAATCTTTTGCTTTGTTTCTCCATTTTTCTCAGTACACATGCACCAACAACTCATTTACTGACAAAATTGGTTTGCCACTTTCAATCAGCCGAGGACCAAACGGATTTCTGACAATTTTAACTTGACATCATAAATGGATTTGGGTTGGAGATTGCTGCAGAGACACATGAAAAAAATGGATGGAAATCTGCTGGACTTATAATTCACCTGCATTTTGGAAGCAATGTAACATTTCCAATTTCCGGCCCTTTACACTTAAATTATTAATATATATACATTTGTTTTAGATTAATTAATCCTCCCACCCCAATTAGCTCTGACCATTAATAAAGGCAACCAGAGTATTAGACTTTGTTGTTCAGAAAAGTGTGACATCCAAAATACATTTCCTATTAGAGGACGTCACACATGGACACACCTGGCCACGTGTCACAGTGAGATGGACAGCAAGTGGATGAGGATGAATGAGAGCAGATGAATAAAGGTTGCCAAGTAACAGATTGCAATTCAAGTGATGGGTGATGTAGGAGTCTAAGTAAGTAGAAGAGACAGACTCAATGTGTCGGATTCAGGAGTTCACTGGACATTTAGTCCTTCATGTGACTTATAAAAACTATGCACTAACTAGATTTTATGATGCACCACAGCAGTTAAGCTAATTGATTTACACATTTCAATCTTCTCTCACCTCTCCCACTTTTACTGCTTTTGTTCTTATCTTTGGCATGTCTCCCTTTCTACGTTTTTGATCCCAGATAAAGACAGAGTGTCTCATCTCAAATAGTAATGATTTTGCTCTATATGCACACAGCCATCACAAATTGATTGGTGACTAATGCCGCAACCACTTTCACTCCCTTACTCGCATTCGCTTCTCTTCCGCTGTGTGATTTTGCATTAGGCAGACTCCATTTTCAATCAGTCATTAAAGTGCACCCCTGGGTGCATCACAAACAAAAACAAGCACAATATAAAAAAAAAGCTCTAGAATTTTTATGTAAAAACAAAAGAAAAACAATTCTACTCTGCTGCAACACTATTTGTTTAACAGTGTTCTTTTTACCCGTTCTTCCAACCTCTCATTCTTTTTTTTTATTCACATTCTAATGAAACCATTGTATTACCATTTCTGGTCCTTCATTAACATTTCTGTTTGCACCGTCTCTCCATTTTTCCTCTCCTTTTTATTCTTACTTTCTCCTACGTTTATGCTATCCTCAGCCTTTGAATACGTTCCACTTTTTCGCAGCACATAAACAGACAGTGCCCTTGGGGATGAGTTGGAGAGCTCTGTCTTTGTTTGTGCACACCTCTAACTAACTCTCCATCTGCAGGGTGCCAAGCCTGCCAGTGCAAGACAGATAGCTGGCTCAATTCCAAGCTCCTTCCAGTTGGACTCATTTCTTTACCTTAACCTCACAATGTCTCCCTTTTTGTAACATAAATTCTTCCATGTGTAGTATATGGCATCTACCAATAGTTGGTGAAAGATTCACTTTCAAGTCTTTAAAAAATAAAATCAAAGTAAATATTAAGGCCAAATCTCTTAGTTTTCAGTGGCAAACCAATCGTCTCCAAGATCAAAGTTCATCATTAGACTTTCCAAAATATTCATCCCTCATCCAAGACCACACAACCCCCAGGTTTAATCTTTGTACCGAGATGAGGTTGCCAGTAAGATTCTGTATTCTCCCACATGTAGTCATCAAAAAATGTAATCTTTTTTAAAAACATTTTCACTATATCAGATTAAGGCTGTAACTTAAACCACAAAAAGCAGTTTGATGTTTTAGTTTTTCACAAGAATTTATATCCACCCAAGTAAGAAATATGAGGTCTATTGAAAATGCACTTATAGAGAAAATTACAGAAGCTGCTGGTTCTCAGAATGGGCTTCCACGGTACTTACATGCACAGTAATGCACCTTCAAAGCTGCACTATGCGTTGCTAAATTTCTATCTCCTCTAGCTTTGATAGACAATCTCCTTATAGAGAGTGAAAAGAGGTTTTATCACTCACCATTATCAGGTTCAGATTTCCTGTCATGCTCCGTGTCAGTGAGAGACAAGGCAGAGTTGGCACGGCTCGTCAGACACGAGCTCTGCTCAGACTTCAAACCATGCATCCACATGTGCTGTAGGCCATGACCAGGTGACGGATCCACTTCTGGCTCAGTGTCCACATCGGAACCTACTCCCAAGGAGTAGCCATGATTGTGGATGTGATGAGCATTGGGTCCAGGGCATAATACTTCATCCTTTTCTTGATGCTCCTGATGCTGCTTCTTCTGTTGGTGGATGAAATCTGGACTATTCATCTGACCAGCTTTGCAGAAATCTAAATCTATAAAACAATAGATAGGAAGGCAGATTGAGAGGCTGAAGAGAGCAAAGCCAGTGATTCTGGAATGTGTTTGTTCTTTGCTTTAGCAGGTTTGTTTTCCAGGTGTTCACTTAAGACAAACAAACCACCAGGAAACATACCTTTTCCAATATTCAAGATTTTAAAAAGGAAGACCTTAGAGTTCCCCTGCAAATTATCGGGATTAACTATGAACAAAAGTATAATAGACATTTAAGAACAAAACCTTACATACACAAGGAACCGTATTAATGAGAAAAAACTATATATTTTTATCTGTAATTCTGACAAGTGAATGCATGATTTTGAAGAGGAAGGATTTCAAATACAAAAACACTTTTGGGAGGTTTAGAGGTCGAAATGCTAGTCTTTATTATTCCTAAACTTTAGCTAAGAAACCAGAAACTGTTCCGACTATCTGATATGTGTTATTGAACTTGAGATGTATTGAACCGCTGCTCAAACAGAGCACTGATCTCATCTATATTCTCCTTGGTGGGGTGAAGAGATCAGATAAAGATCAAACCTTATTAATATTGACTCAGGCTGAGGGAAAAATTGAGCCTTGCACGCTTTCACGTATTAGAATGCTCCCCAATCCTGAGAATCAACCTGATCTCTGAGAACATCAGATAAATTGTGTTAGTTCTCTTGTTATACCTTTATTCAATTGAGATGCACTTGTTTTGGGGTAGGAATCTGGTGGGTTAAAAACCATAATTTAAGCATTTTATGGAGTCAGTGCAAGTTAAAAATAATCATGGCATTAATTGAAATCTAAACTTGGCCAAATTGATTCATGTAGATGGCAAATAAATCTATTACAATTTTTATTATTATTTTGATGCTTTATTGGAATTAATAATGCTAAGATTACCAGTCCTAGAAGACAAGGATTTGGGGGGTTGTGTTTTTTTATTTTTTTTATTAAGAATTATTTATTGTTTTATGGCCACCAATTCAGGGTGTCAATTGTAGATTAAATTCAAGCATTCCTTTTTGTTTACCCCATTATAGATTGCAGCTAGTAGTCACATAAAGTGTTAACATCGGAGGAAATAGTAATCTTTCCACTTTGAGTGAACAAGGAATTGGCAAACGGACTCAGAACTGACGCTAGCGTCTCCTTGTCACAGACCACACGACAAATTTTCATGAAACTTGAGGGGTCTGATTGAAAGCATGGCATTTCATCAATCATTTGAAAATCTTACAGTAATCACTGGCTGCCTACTTCTAGAGGTCTTTCCTTCTCATATATCCTCATTCTTTTTCTGGCAGCAATGTGTACTTCCACAAGTGTAGAGGTACGAATACGCTGCCTAAATTAGGAGCCCTCACCAATGTAATGAACCACTTTGCATTCTTTTGAAGATGGCTGTATGTAGCCTCATAAAGTTTTATTTTGATTTTTAAGCAACCTAATCCATTATAATTTTTCGGAGAGAGAAATCTATTTGATCTTAACCTTTTTAGAAACCAGGCCTCAGCTTTTTTTTTAATTACACATTGAAATGAAAGCAGTTTCCCCTTTTTTTGATAAAACAAACTGTCCTGCTGTTAGCACATAATAGCTGACAAAATGAGTTGATCAAATGCATGTATTATTCATATGCAGTATTATGAGGTGGAGTGTATTTACGATGGATGTGTGGCTGGATAGATAGATAGATGGACAGACAGACTTATAGATTCATAGATACATGTCCAAGTTTGGCTCGTGATCTAACTGAAACAAACACAAACATTTTGCTTGATCATGAGTGCAATTTCCACAATGAGTGTAAAGTGAGGAGGACTTGTTCCACTTGATTATGTTTGATTCACTCACTTAAACCTCTCTAAATAGTACCATCTTGCTGTCCAGCTGCCATAATTCAAACGAATGAAGCTAAAGAAGGTTTACTAAAGATGACACACACATCTGCTTGGGCCTCATTTAACACATGTACTGTAGCTATAACCACATAAAGGAATATTTATGTTCATATGTCCTCAAAGAATCAGTAAAGAAACGTAATGGGATGAATGAAATCATCCTCCAAAGACCCAGGACCCCAGAACTGTTAGGCCGACGCGCTAACCACTCACTCCACCGGGCTGCTAGATGAACATACGATTTCAAAATAATGGCCTTTACTTACAATCATATGCACTGTATAAAATAAATGTATGTCATAATTAAACTTTAAAATACTAGACAGTGGTATAATCATTAACAGCAATAACAAGTGTTGTGCACAGTCCTAATAGTATTTAAATTAGTCCTATGAAAATGTGAATATGGCTTTTTGCCTAATCTAAAATTGCATTTAATCACGGTGAAGTGTAAACAATGCAAATGCACATTTTGCTTAAATGTTCCTTTCATTCAAAAAGTAATCAAAACAAAACCGATTATAGTCAGTGATGATTTTGTGTTATGCTGACTTGACACAAAGAAAAATCTTTGTGGTCAGCAGTCATATTTACTGGCACAGAATCTGATAAAGCTTCTTGCTTGACCTCAGCATTTCATACCTACCACATATTTCATCCTTGGAATACTGGGTGGTGGGTACTTAGTGTTACAAAAAAAGTGACAACAGAAAATAGAAATAGGAAAGAGAGGCAGCCACACATGACAGAAAAATGCAAATAATATGCTTGGGGAATAGAATGAATTGCCTGATCCTTGTCATCCATTAAAAATATCACTGGAAGTGATGCCCCTCTTAACAGTTGGTTACTTAGGTAGGCTATCAACTCTGTTGCCCAAAGATGAACAGATGTGCTTCATATCAGCGGCTGTCATTGACATTTGAAAGGCTGCTTAGGGGGGTTCTTTGCACCTCACCATATGACGTTGATGCATATCATCAGTTTCAATTGATGAGGAATGCATGTGTTTTTTCTCAAAGAAAAGACATCAAAATTAAACATACAAATGCTGGCAATAATCAACCATAAATGTTGGCCAACATGGGTGGTTGCATTTTGACGAATATGACCAAATAATAGTATATAGGCAGTTTTTAATGTATGTAATCCTGGGAAAACTAATATAATAGTGAAGATTTTGGATAGGCAATGTTGCTTGATAGCATGTTGTGATGGTGTCGGAGAAAAGCAGGGCACAAGGGTGGCAGGGAGTTCATCTATTGATCACCATGAACCCTAGACAGCAGCACACTCCTGATGAGGTACAGCTTCTCTCTTAACACCATGCATGACCTGCATAAAGGCCATCCATCACAGCACGCACTGGCCCATTTTTCCTCCTGTCATCGGCAGGGAAGAATTTCACAGTGTGTATGTGTCAGCATTACCTCATGTGCGTGTGCGTGTGTGTGTAATGAAGGGTGGTGTTTCACCCCAGGTGAGGGCAAAGAGGTTCGAGGCTGACCCAGTTTAGCTGTGGGAGGGAAATATTACCTCCATAGAGGAGAGGTAATTGGCTGCCTCCGACTGTCCTTCTGTCTCATTGTACAATGTAATAGGTAATTCACAGAGGTCCGTTTAAGAACCTGTGAGTAGGTGTGTGTAGGTGTGTGTGTGTGTGTGCCTTTTGTGACTCTAGAGCCAGCTCCACTGAAGCTTTCAGTTTGCATTTGCAGGTAAAATACATGCTGTACCTCTCTACATGCCTTGGGCAATTGGCATACCTGGCTGGGTTTGGTTGTAGTTGTTCTGTCTTTCACGGTGTGATCCAAGTGTGAGGCGTAGTTCATGCGTGTAGTCAGGCAGGGTTTCACGTGAGGTGTAAGAGCGGTGGTGGGCGCGGCCGTCCTCGCTCTCATCAGACGAACTAGTGTAAGACATCTCCATTTCATGGCGGCCCTTAGACAGCGGCTGGTAGGGTTTACTGTCCATCTCCTCCATGGCTTGAAGGGCATCCACTTAATCACTCAGCACAGCCACAAAGGAGAATACAGACTCTGTGAATGTGAGGTGGGAGGGTAGAAGTGAGTAAAGGTGAGAGAATGGAAAGGACAACAAAGAGGAAAAGGGTTAACGGGTGCAGATAGATAAAAAAAATAATTCAAAAAAATGCACTGGCTTGAAGAGGCAAGCGAGAGAAAAATAGTATTGAGTACTGCTATAGAATATAGTATAATAGAGTAAGCACAGCCCGGCGGATATGTGCAGAATGGATTGCAACCTTGTTCGAATGCATTGGATAAAAAAATGTCCAAAACAGATTTTATTAGGAGTTTTCTATTATATCTGCTACTTGAAAATTAATTTAAGTCACTCCTACAGAGAACTACTGACATGTTCCAAAAATATGTTGCTGAATCTCTATTATTAAGAAACTCAGTGACTCGGTCATTATGCTACTGCATAATGATGAAACACTTACAAACCATAGAGTCATTGCTCTGCTAATTTGAGTCATGTTAAGTGACTTCTTTCAGCTCCTTTCAATTACTGCAGTCGTGTTTCTCATCCCACGACATTGAAATGTACTGCAATGTGTTTTAATATAAAAACTAATGATTTATTAAAGCCGTGAGTGACAACACTGCATATGCAATTAGAAAATGCATTCAGTTCCAGTAGCATATTTCCATGAAAAAAAATGATGGCATACAAACCATTATGGCAATATACTACTTTGCAGAAATGCTGATTATTTTTAATACACCAATATTAAGAGGGTGAACTACAGAAATAAGTAGGAAGTCATTGTAAAATGTCATAATAATTATTCTTTTCAGAAATAGATTCTTTTTTCTTTTTTACTGAAATAGTTTGAATAGAAAAAACAAAATTATCCATATAAACCCCACTTTAAAAGAATAAACTATAAAAAATGTGTAACTGTCTGGATGTGTTGGGTCGTAGCATCCCTAATGCAAAGTCACCGCTGATTAGCTTTCAGGTACAATGCCCAATCTGAAGTATTTCCGGCAGACATAAAGCTTCTAAATGGAGCTTGAGAGGGTCATTGCTCATAGAGACAAAGTGCCTTGGTATTGACCTCTTCAGGGAGTCCTGTAGTCCATATATCAAAGCTATTAGTGTGCCTGCTCAATACCTCAGAGATATGTATGCAGCAAAGGGTGATCACCACCAGTCTGATACAATATAAGTATACAGCTGACCTTTCTAACAATACAATAATGCGTTGATTCTACTATAGAGACACTTTCTCTTGTCTTCATGCTCAGACTTCTCATTCCACCAACACGTGTCAACAAGGAAAAGTTAGGATTGTTGTCCTGCACTCATAAATGCCAGTTCACAATTTAATAAAGTACAAAATTACCTGAACCTTTCTTACCCATTCATCCCACACCCACCAACACCACCCTGGTAAGAAGAAGCATGTAACAATGCATTAACTTAATTACTTTCCTAATTTATTGATCGAATATAGGGTCTGAGTTAGTGAGGGTTAGGGTTGGGGATGATGTGGATGCCCAAAATTGTGCCTGCCAAATAAGGCCTGGGGGTGCATTAAAATTGATTTTGGGCTACATTCTCTAATGTGTTTAAATCAGAACAGGCACTCAGTTATGCACGTTTTTGGCTATGTGGATCCTCCCATCCAATTAAGCCTGTAATGTAAGCAATTCTATGCCAAATAAACACTTTGGCACAACTGTAGCAACTTTAAAAATGTATACATTCCCTTTAAAATGTAGCATTCAGGGCATTCATAACCTAAATCATGTAGTATTATGCATTTGGCCAGTATAGTAAGTACCATTCTGTGACAGTAAACATGATACATTGTACTTGTCTAAGGCAAGGTTGGTTCGCGGGCCATATTCATGTCGACAAGCTCTCATATCAGCCTGTCCAGTTAATTTTTGGCCAAAAAAAGTTAACTTACTGTCACCCACTGATGGCCATAGATGTTCATTCCATTTTGACTGGGAAAGGGGAATGGGCAAACGTCCATTCAAAATTGATTGGACATCTAGCAATGTCAATGTCACTGAAAGATGAGAATTCACAGCCAGTTTAAGTGAACTGGACATCAATCATTGTCAACGATAACACACACACAGCATCATTTTCAATTGGTTTTGGGGGAATTTCTTTGTATTCATTGGGCACTTTGTTAATTTTTGGACATTTTCTGTCGAGTTTGGGGTATTTTAGGGTTACAGAAACCCTAACAGGCCGTCGATTTGACAACTCTGGTCTAGAGTCAGTTCATATACTACCACAGTCCCCACACACAACTAACAAAACAATTGTTAAAAAGTATCAAACTATCAAAATGGGTTTTTGAAAAGATTAAATAAGTCCCAAAGCGACTTTTCCTACAGTTTTCCGATGCCTGTGGTAGTAACAGGTCATTCACATTTACAACGCAAAAAGACTGAAAGATAATTAACACACAGTAAAACATCCAACACACCGGCCAATAATCTCTTAGCACAAAGATGCAATTTCGCACACCCTATTTATGATTTAAGTAATTCCAGCTCCATAGCATCTAATTATTGTTGCCCTGGAAGAACTGTAAAATAAGCTGTTATCATGACACGCTTCCTTTTTTTTATTGGCAAGACCTATTGTGAGAAATCAAAGCCCACTATTATCTCTGCTGCTTTGTCAGGATAGGGTTGACTCATGTCACCTTCTCTTTGGTATAGTGAGTAGTGAGTATACATTACCCGTGAGCTCTGAGCTTGCTGCAGGCACTGACTGCCGTCTGTCTCCGCAGAGGCCCTCTGTCCTGTTTAATGTCTGTCACACACTCACATGCATGAATGAAGGCAAGAAATCACGCACAATGTCAACCACCATGTTGACCATCATGTGAGCACAAAGAAGCAACACAGTTATTCCAGATCTTATTATTATTTTTGGTTTTAACACTTATTTTCCCCCCATTGTCTTATGTTAGTGCCCAAAACAGTAGGTCATCTGTTTCTATGAGAGCCTATATTTTCCATTCTCTTCTCCAAGACAAACAACTATAACATCTTATCACAGCATCAATCCATTTTTTCATTGGTCTTCCCCTCTTTTAACAAATTTGAAAATAAACCACAAGAACTGAGAAGTATAATTACTCATTTGTGTCAAGGATATATTTAGATGTACTATGACAATATAGGTTTTGTAATTATTGTCTTTCAACTCATTTAGATAGTGCATTTCATTTAAATTTAATGAGTGTTTTTATTTTTCTGTTTTTATTAAAGCTCTATGAAGCATTTTATGGCATGCTGTGTGTATTTTAAACTAAATGTACAACAAAATTAAATACAGAGCTTTTATATTTCTATATTAATGCATACAGTTTACATCTCAGTAGTAGAATGAATGGTAATAGTAGATCAATGTAAAATCCCTATGATATTTCAAACAGGGTTTGGACCACAGTTGAGATACAAATGACTTTAAATAATGACTAGAAATGTCTAAAATCATGCCACACTACATCAAAGAGATGAAGGTGCAGACAGCAGGAGTTCTACATTCACATCAATATGACAAACTGAAATAATAAATTTTGAGTGAACAAAACAAACCTTTAATGGAACTGTCATCATTACTAATCATTCGTACTGATTCATTGTTGCAGTTATAATGCCGACAGTAAAGCTTGATGACAGGACAATTATCAAATGGAGAAATACATTCAAAAGTTATATTTTGAATAAGAATTTTAGTTTTCTGTTGTACTGTGTTCCTTAGGCAATATTTTTCTCAAATAAAAAGATAAAAAAGTAAAAGTAGTTTTGTGTGGCATTAGCTTTAGCAGATTCACTGTTTATTCTTGAGATTTTCTGCCTAACACCAAATTTTATGATCAAATCATGCTGTAACTAATAACAATTTATATTTGTTATGCTGAAAATTTA
This sequence comes from Stigmatopora nigra, assembly GCF_051989575.1. Lineage (NCBI taxonomy): Eukaryota > Metazoa > Chordata > Actinopteri > Syngnathiformes > Syngnathidae > Stigmatopora > Stigmatopora nigra. The sequence continues at coordinate 11,679,296 of NC_135521.1, forward strand.
TAGTGCAGTCTACACAAGCGACAGCCAAGTAAAACAAGAACATTTCAATGCTTTGAATAAACATTTGACATGAATATGCAACAAAGTTTGGGTCAGCACATTGGCCTCGACAACTATTGTAGTTTCTTATAAGGCAACCCCATTGGAAAATTAATTACCCACCCACCCCTGGTTTACATGCCCTCTCTCACCTTATTCCCTCTTATGCTGCACTCGCTTTCCTACCTTATGTGCTCTACAGCCTCGATCCCCTTCTCCAAGGCATTTAGAGACGTAAGCTTGCTGGTGGGGGTTATTCCCTCTAATTCTTGCCCACAGCGGGGTTCCCATTAGGGGGCTTGATTCTTGGTTTTGATGTGAAAATCTAGAGGTTGTTTCCTAGAGCCAAGCTCTCTTCAAACAAGACACGTGGGACTTTTTGGAGGACAAGTCAGCATGTGGCACCTTAGAACAACACCAAAAATCGAAGGTTGAAGTCAACCAACTCAGTCTTGTTCCTATTCATCGAAAACAAGGCAGTACTAGGAAATGTTAGCAAAGGTTTATATAACTAGCTGTCTTAAAGGTATATGGGGGAGAAAATGCAAACTCCAGGTTTTGAATCTCTGATCTCAAGACTGCTGGCCGTGCTACCAAGTCTTACACCATGCCTTTAATATTAAATGAACCTTTAAAACCCTCTGTACTATAATTTAACTCCGAAGGTCGACACTGTTCCAAAACAGTCAGTGAAATACCCTCTAAATATGTGCCTTGCCTTTTAGTCCTCTTCATTTTAGGTTTGTACGATTATTCCTACACAAGAACAGTTTCTGGCAAATCCAAGCCATGATATGGTTAATCCATGATAGCCGATCCCCAAAGTGTAGAAGTATTACTGTATTGGAAAATAATAAAAACCATTTACAACGTCATCCTTTATAAACTATTGTTTCTCTAGCCCACTCCTGGTGTCTATATTTATGGTGTCATAGTTTATCGCCCATTTCATCATCTTATAGCAACTAAGGAAGTGATCTTATTCCTTGCAAGACATAGTATGTAATATTTATGAATTTAAATGATTAATGAATCCCAAGTTGCTGTATTAACCACAGAGCAGTCATATTTGTTTAGCAGAGAAATATAACATTATTGATAGACTAGTGTCGCAACTTACAGGGTAAAAAAAAAAAAAAGATGAACCATGAAGCCTTAGCATTTGAAGCACATCTCAAGAAGACCTACTAATGGACCTCAACTGTATCAAAGTCATTTCAGTTCTAATTTACATTAGATCTATAATTCATCTGCGTGTAATGAACTCCTCTGCGCTCAATTTTAAATAACCACACAAAGTGTACTGCATGCATCACATTACAGCACTGTTCTGGCACAATACTAGACCCCTCCCACATTCACCTATAGCCATTGTTTAACTATTCTTTTTCTTTGTCTCTTAACACACATACTCTTCATGTAAAAGCACACAAATTCCTGAGGGACTTAGCAAATCCATCAATATACAGTTGCAACAAAATTGGACCCTTCACAGACTTGATTCACTCTTGTCCATCACGAATAATCAATGACAAATATATGCTCCTTTTGTAAATCTGCTTGGAGCATTGATCAATTCTGTCATGCAAGTTTGAATAGAATTAACATTGCAAATCAGCTTAGGGTTGTAGTCTGTAAAAGGTTCATGCTACCCTGGTAAAAATGGCCGTGCAAGGGCCATTAGTAATATGACAAATCCGTTCCAATTATCAACAGATGTTTTGAAAATGTCATGTTGGAGAAGGGAGCAATTAAATCAAAAAAGAGGGACGAGTGATGAAAAAGAGGCCTGGAAAAGCAGGGCAATTTCACAGATTTTGCATTGGTAAATAAATAAGAAAAGGGAGGGTAAAGTAGAGAAAATATTTCAGCTCCTCTGATGCAGTACAGCAGCTGGATTTCAACCATATTTTTATATTAGTGAGAAAGTCTTATTTTCATAATATATTGTAGACCCTGTGAAAGGAACCTTTTATTTCATGTGTTAGTAGCTCTGGCCTTTGCACATTTCACTGAAGCTTGTTTGCACAAACTAATCCTCCTCAGTAAAGTGGCCAAAGGAGTAACAAAAAAAGAATCATTGAGAAATCTAAAGCAAGACTTTCTCAGAAAGATAAATATAAAGTTGTGAAGTGTCCATGTTGTTTGCAAGCTTTGTATTCCAAGTATCCAACCAGTGTACACAAAATAAGATTACTCTAGATCAGTGTTTCCCAACCACTGTGCCAAAGCACAATGGGAAATTACAAGTCATACATTGTAATATTCCAAGATTGAAATTGAACGCCATGTTCAGATAGCAACAAACTATGCGTGTCTCAAGTGTGTCATTTTTTTTACTGAGAAAGAGACAGTTAGCACAATCAATTGAAAAATATACAAGTCTATCCTGAAATATAAGAAAACCCTAAGAGCCATTTATGCACACTCATCTGGAAAGATTTACGCTACCTGAAGAGGACATAAATTCTTACAATGACCATTGGCAATTCACCTAAGCCCTCTTGTAACAGTAAAAAGACAGAATACAGTACTATAAAGGCTGCTTACACAAACAAACAAATCATGTTCAATCAATAAGTTCTTTATTTAAAAAATGAGCTGGTTAATGTATAAAAGACAGTTTACTGTCATTTCTTTTCCCTTCAGTTAACTATAGCTGTGCTTACTTGCAGCACCGACAGGCAAAACTGATTCACAGATATCGGGGGTGGACAAATGCTAAAATGCTCAGTAAAATAAAATATACTGTAGCTTCTGGACACAGTGACAATGGAAAGACGTTAGAAAGAAATGGCAAAATCTGCTGAGTGTTGCATGAAGTGATGGACTTTTAATTGTTGCATCAGAGCCAGATATCAACGGCCCACAGCTCTCCCATCATGTTCTTGTGCTTTCATAGTTGACCAAGCCTGAAATATTTCTTTGATAACATTATGTTCACCAACCATACACAATCTAAAACTGTGTAACACTTGAATCATTTATCAAAATGTGTTTCCAGTAATTAAGACATACTACAAGCAGGAGAGGCAGCCCGTTGGAATGGGTGGTTAGCTCGTCGGATTTAAAGCTCTGGGTACTGGGTTCAAGTCCAGGTCGGTCTACCTGTGTGGAGTTTGCATGTTCTCTCCAGGCCTGTGTGGGTTTCCTCCAGGTACTCCGGTTTCCTCCCACATTCCAAAAAGACAAAAAGTGGTGCATGATGGCTAAACTTGGACAGAACCCAACATTTTGGCAAGAGCCAAGGACAATTGCATTAAATGTATTGTTGCTAAGAAAATATGTTACTTTCCTCATGTAGGAGGGTGAGATTGAAACAGCTTCACTAGTTTGGGTGAAAACATGGTGTGAGAGCAACTTTTCAAGCTTCCCAAAGAAAATGCACATATGTATCGGTCAGACCAACATAAACATTGAATGACTCCCTGCTCTAGAAGTTGCACTGGGTAGGCCAAAATTGGAGTGCCATGTCCATCAGCAGCAGCCTGGCTTCTTCAGCTCTTGGCCATTGAATAGCAGCGGCTGGCCTCGTCCTCGGCCTAGCCCAGAAGCCGCCACCTGGGAATCGCCCACCGTGAAACCATGATCCGCTTCCTCAAGCTCGGGGCCGCTGGAGCCCAGCAACTTGGCCAACCGACGCTCGGCCGAGAAAGCCTTCAACTTGGATGCGATTAAGAGCAGCTGATGCGAAAACTCAGACCAGGAGAAGGACCAGCTGAGCCGGGTGGACATGTGGCAGCGATACGTCAAAATCTGGAAAGGCGGCTTACTCACTGTGCGCCCTCACCTATATTTATTGTATGGGTGAGCAGAGTACAAGTAAATGGCAAATGTGGTCCTGTTTATATGATTTTCTGATAGTCATGTGACTTCAGATTTAAGTTAGTGAGATTGCTGTCCTAAAGAGGAACAACCATAGCCTAACACACTGCCAAAATGGGCTGAAAACACTACATCTTCTCACTTCTTAAAACAATTATTTGATAAATAAAAATTTTTAAAAATCCAATTTACCGACTATCAAAATTATTAGTCATCATGAATCATCTCGGTAACAGCAAATTTTCAGTATGCTGCCCCACAAATCCTGCCACCACTCCTCAAGGGATAAACAGCTTTTTCCTTTTCCTTTTTTTTAAGGCAACAAGAAACCAACGTGGAACACTGACTATTCATTATGTGTATGGGTCAAAGCACTGATCCTCACATTTGTCTGAGCAGTATGAGCACATCCATGAATTGCTTTGCTTCAATGATCTTTCATCCGACTTTACAAAGCCACCCCCCCCCCCACCCAATCTCGGATAAAATATATTTCTCTTTCATACGACTTTTAAATGGAATGCCAAGTTCGTTACGTGAGACTCCCTTTGACTATCTCACTGATCTGAAACCAGCTGCTGTTTTTCCAAATATAAAAGAAAAACAATCAAGATAAGACATTGCAAAGACATATGCAATGCTGTTTTTTCTCTTGTTTAGCCATATGGAATTAGGAATTTGACCACAAATACACCGACATACACAGAGGAACACACAGCCCCCAAAACTACTTAATCAATATTCCTGACAAGGCAAAGCCTTATTCAACACAATTGATATTCCTCCTCTTCCGCAAGATAAATACATGTCACTGTCCTCCTCGCGGGCCTAAAAGGCTGTTCACACTAACCCGTTTTGCAAATAAAGCTTTACATCAAGACTGACAAGCGCCTAAGCTCTCTGCATCAGCCACTGCTCACTAAAAAATCCTCTTTCAATAATGCATTTGGCTGCTAAAACCTCCACTTCTCAAAGATAAGCAAAGTGGTGGCATTACAGCAGCAGAATTAATTGATAAATCAATGCCAGAAATTGGATTTGTTTGAAAGACAGTACTTCCTCTATAGGCCCTTAATTAAGTCATTGGTTATGGAGAAAAAAGTAATTTTAAATTAAGTTATTGAAGCAATCTATGATGATTATTAGCACATTGTAGATTAATTTGTGAACAAAAAATGAAATAGTACATCCATCAGGCCTTTGCATTGTGAGGTTAATCATCTGACTAAAGATGGATTTTTGTGATGTCTCTAATCTGAAAAGTCTAAACATTTTATGTTAATGGTTTGGGATCGTCAATCTGATCCCAAAAGTTGACTTAATGATAGATGGGAGTACATAATTCAGTCGTGTATCCAAACAAAGACTGAAAACTCCTCATAATGGTTAAAATACTCAAGCAGATTTTAAGTAAATATTTTTCAAGCAACTTTTTTTTCTTCCAAGGAAAAACATGGCCGACAGTGATGGACTCAGAATTGTGAATATTTTCTTTGCTCGTTAAAACCATCCTTTCCAAATTAGATCCCAAAATATTGGCTTTTCTCATACTGGTCCTTATAAAGTAAGCCATTGTGCTCCCTGTTGCATTAAACAGAACAAAACGCCTCAATTATTTTTCTGGATGCATCAGGTAGGAATAACAAGCACCGCATGCTGTAAAATTTGTAATTGCAGTGACTTGGTCTGGCTTTGCTTGAAAAATGTCCGCACAATCCATCGGTGATATTCTCGGAGTACATTTAGGTTACTTCATTTGCTCAAATGAGTTTCTTTTGTGCACTTTGCCTGGCAATCAACATGGAGCTTCTCCCTGTCCAACTGCAAGGCAATTTCCTGATTCTTATGCATCGAAAAAGTGTTAAGAGTTCATGGTGGATCAGGAATCAGGCTAAAAATGAACATCAACAACGAAATAAACCCATATAGTGGTGAAATTTTCCTGAACAAGAACTAAAACGAGAACCCCAACTGAGAAATATCACGAATTCCTTTGGACCTATTCATCTTTCCTCTAAGTACATAATTCATAATCATTTCGCCAAAGTAAAGCCATGCATATTACTGGTGATATACACATGAGGCTATTTACAACTGAGCAAGGTAATAAATGAACTCACTTAAGAGAAAGGAATGTTCGGCATATAATAGCTGTTTAATGTTGCAAGTAAGCGACAAGCAAGTAGTTTGTTTAAGCAAATCACTTCCTAGTCAGCAAAGTTACACATAAATGAGTCATATTAATAAATAATTTATGTACGGAGTTGCAAATTTTGATAAACGATTGTGTTCCAAAATGAAGTGGTCAACTTACATCTTAGTTCAATCATTTTGTCAGCATTTGTTTGAAATTGAAGGTCAATTTTGAGCCAGGAAAAGATTTAAAGAGATAGCCTTTTTGGACCAAAGCCTTCCTTCCTCAATAATGTGTACTAAACTGAAGGTGAAGTACTGGACTTCAGTAAAGGCTGTCTGGAGCACACTCAATTTTGTCCTTTGTATCAACAAGACGCATATAATGGATTTTGACTTAATTGTTTTGACAACAATGCCAAGATCTGCAGGCAGAGGTGAAGGAAGATTTACTTGGCAATAAATCTGTGTAGAAACAAACATTGATTTTCCTTCTTCTAAAATCGTCCACCTACTTGATTAATAAGAAATTTCACTGAGAAATGTGTCCCTCTAGGTGACCATCAGCTTTTCCTATGTGAGGTTTTGCCTAACCTCATATGTGTCATATCCAGTTTGAATTCTCTACCAAAGACAAATGTATGTCGTGACTTTTTACACTCTAAATCTAAATCATGCACTTTGAATTTTAAATATTTGGCATTATCATTCAGGGGACAATTAAAAGGGAAAAATTACAATATTTCACAAACCATTGGAGACAAATTAAGCACTCAGAAATGACCGCAGCCTCTACGTGATAGCTCTTCTCTCCGAGCCCTCCAGCTAGCTACGCTCTTTCCGAGCATCTCTTCACATGCTAAAAAAGACGCACACGCCACACTTCTCTTGACAAATTAATCTCATATTTTAAAGAAAAAGGCTAAGTGCCTTGACCAGTAATGCTCTTGAGGCTCTGATCCTTCTGTCTTTAAACCGGAGAGGCAAAGTGTCGAAGATACAGAGGTGGTTTGTGATGGAAGACTGCAATTGTATTTTCACAATACTATTCTCATATGAGAATTTTATTCTTGTTAAAGCACATATAGTTCCTACCGTTTGCCCATAGCCGAATAGAGTAACACAAGAGGGAATCAAGCACTGGAGATGCCGGCTGACACAAAGCCAAATACTTAAAAGTAAATTGCCGCAGGCATACATGCTACACCCTGGCCAGTCTATGTGTTTGTGTGTGTGTATATGCGTGTACGTGCTTTTTGGAGTGTGCGTGTGAAATACGTGTGTAAGACTTGGTCTGAGCCAACAATGAAGATGATTTTAGTTTTTATATTGTTTTTGTTCTATATTTTTTCCTTCTACCGTGAGTTTACTATTAATATATCATCTTTTGCATAATATTGTTTTATTGTGTGAAGAAGCCTAGTGGCAAAACCCATAAGGTATTCATATTGCATGCACTAAATCTTAAAAGTAATTTCTCTACTTTGAATTAGCTAGGGTCATAATACTCTTTAATTTTGAGAATATATGACTATTATTTTTCTTAAATTTCATACAAGTAACATGAATTAAATTGGGAAAGAAAGAATGCTCAACTTTTAGGTGATAACCCTACTTAATTGGTACAAAGTGTGAATTTTCCTTTTTTTTTTTTTAAATAAAAGTTGTTGGGTTTTTTTCTCCAAGATTTATAATTGCTAACTGACTGGAATACATGTCAACATGTAAACAATCCCTATTGGTGATGGAGCGGCATTACATTACAGCAAGATGGTAAATATTTGAACTTGGTTATAAATGAAGTGTATTTACATGTATTTGTGCATCAAAGAGTCCAGTCATCTCAATACTCGGAGTAGAAAGGCTTCTATTGCTTTAAAATTATCGACAGGGTGGTGAACATTCCAGCTTTTCTAGCAATTATCTTCTTATAAAATATGATGGACACGCAGAGAAAGAAGTGGGTGGTTAGATGTCACACTGGGCTTCAAATTGCGTCTTACTGCAGTGGTGGGTGTAGTGCTCTGAGCAGTACTATGTGTGTTGTGTTATGAACATCCCTTGTGCCTCACACATTGTCCTCTCACTAATTCATGACCTCAAATTTATTAAGGAAAAGTCGTTTGGCAGCAGCATTGTGGGGCAGGGAGAAACGTCTGAGCAATTCCACAGGAGAGGAGAGCATTATAGTGCCATGGGCAACACAATTCCTGGAACAAAAAATTATTAATAATGCAGGCTGGATAACAAAAAAAAAAGAACAACTTTAACCCCTACCCCCTGCTGTTTGGTACACTACCGTTCCTTACAAATACAATGCAGTTTCACGTCAACCTCAGGCATATAAAAAGTATCACATACATAATAACTTTTCTCCACATGGGGCAATGGACAAGATGATGAAAAGGCAGCACTCTAAACATTGTAGAGGTTCTGTCACACTGGAATAATGAGACTCCAAAACATGGAAATGAGCTTGTAGGCTTCCTACATATTTCCATCACGCCATATGTGCAAATTGTCTCGTAATAGGGCTAAAAATTTAAAAAAAATGAGAACGTAACAGCTGAAGGAGATCATTAGTATCGTCGCCCTGCTGGCACCAAACTGCTGCCGAGAAGTCAACCGATGCAAGTTACTATGATTAAGAGGAAAATGTTAGACAGATTGATTAGCCATGTTGGATGACTGACAGAAATGCCAATGCTTCATCAGTGGTATGAACAGTGTGTATAATTGGTCGTGTGACATTTTAATTCAAATAGCAGCCATAATGGGTGTGGCATTTAACCACTTCTGCTCTTAATTACCATTGATAGAGGGTAAAAAATAGCTACCATACCCAGATAGCAAGATTAACAGAAACACATCAGTACATTTATACATATGACTCTTTCGTTATGTGTGGGTGCGCGTTTACGTATGTGTGCCCGTGCTTGTAAATTCCAGGTTGTGTGTGGGAGTGTGGTAGATAGGTCTTGCAGCTTGTGTGTGCGTGTGTGTATACAGTACCTCACCGCCAAGCACAGATGCTCCGTTATAGAAAAAAAAAAAAGATGAAAAAGCCAAGACAGACTGTCTTAGTTCACTGTCAATAAGGCACACGCCAAGAAAAATAAAGAACGGTTTTCTGCTTCTTCCTGGACATGTTCGGGTATAACAATGTCACATCGACATTTGATTTCTTAAATAACAGTAAAAAAAATGTACTATAATTATCAGGAATAAGTACTATATTAATATGATTGTAAATGTTTCAGTAAAAAAGGAAAATATAATTGCATTTAAATTTAAAACAAGTGATTTGCTTGATAGAGCAGATTAACAAAATATCTTTAGTTTTTTTATGTGTGCAGATTCATTAGTTTTTGCATAGAATGTATTTTCTGTAGTTTATTGAATGCAATTACTTTGTGAAAAGAGGGAGGATTCCTGTAAATCTATCGAAGCATATCCACACTGATGCAAATTATGTCTGCTTGATAATAATTATGATTTATCCCAACGCATTACGCTTCCCTTAATTATTAGCCCTCGTTCCCTCACTTTTTGTAAAGTCTTCTGATGTGGAAAAAAATAGATTTGCAGTCCAATAATTTGCAATATTTTGTTTTACAGACACCATATTTTAAAAAAGTGCAAAATCTCATTTAACCTCTTGACCCATACAATACACACATGACCTTATATTCCAAATATTCCACTTTTGTATTGCATCAAATCAATAAAATATGACAGTAACGATTGCTGGAACAGCTTTAAAGTGTGAGATATTTAAACCTTGTGGACCTAGTGGCCCTGTTGGCATCATTAGGCTACCTCAGAGCTGATGGTGACAGAGGGGCACCAGCCAGCCAGCATTTGGAGCAGCTCAGGGCTGCTAGTGGACCAAATCCAATGTGGCACTTTGCAAGGATGAATTCGAAACAGTTGTCACCGTTTGCACCGCTCATTTCACAGTATCTTTTCAGCATTTGCAAAGTCTACTACTACATGGAGAGGTGTACGGAGCATGATTAGCACGCGTCCGTGTAGCCTACACACTCCAGCATGTACACTATAAACAGCTGCTGATCATTTCTCATGAACTCACGCTGTCCCAGCACTCGATCCGCCGTCAACCGAGCAACAGTGCTGACAACCGGCAACACACCGTGCATGAGTACACACGAGGCCAAGGATACGACACTTACCTTTCCAACCTGCATTAGCCATTCCCGTGTTTCCCGTCCAAATCCACGCGTAAGATCCAAAATGCAGAGCTATCCCCCCGGCAGAATCGGAACCCCGTGATGTTGTGCTTCGGTTGAAACGTGGTTGTTGAGACGCCTCACGCTGCCGGTGTGGCTTCGATGTTGACAGCGCCTCCGGCGAGATGTCCGCAGAGGCGATCGGAGGTCTTTTTTGGGGGGTATGGGGAGTGGAGAAGAGCCAGGCGGATGCGGTGACAGGACGGAGCCCGGCAAACGGCGATTAGCAGCAGTTGAACCCGATCAGACTGACTGGTGTTGCTGAGTCTGACTATGCTCCGTCTCGCTATAACAAGCATCCGTGGATCATACCAACGTACCGCGAAAAAGGGGGTGTGGCACGAACCGCTTTGCCTGGTGCCATATTAGTCATATTAGTAGTCCTAGTCCCAGTAGAACAGGGGTATGCAAACTATTCCAAAAAGAGGGCCGCAGTGGCTACTGGATTTTCGATATAACCTGCAAAGAGGAAACGTGTTCACAAATCTGATTTCCTGCAATTGCAATCAGTGAACTGCAATCAGATGCTTCTGGTTTTCTGCAGAAATCTCATTGGTCTGTGTTTGAGGGGTTGTAACTAAAAACCTGCACCTATAGAGGACCTCTAGGACCGGTTTTGGTCTGCAAAAAAAAGCACTTTAATGCCTGTTTGCAGGCATCATGCAGTGGAATGTGCTGATTTTATTATGAAACATTTTTAACCTTTAAAGATATGAGATTTTGTTACCCAATAAGTCCAATAATTATCCCTTTGAGTTGCATTAGTGTCAATTATAAAGAAATGGACTCCTTTATATGTGAAATGGCAGGACTGTATACTTCATTAGTGAGAGGATTTATTTATGGTCATGCACAATAACATTTTGAGGTGATCTTGAGAAGCTTTGGCATTGCAAAATGCATTGAGATTTAACAATATGGCAGTTTTTCAAAGATAATGAATTGAAATTGACACAAAAGGGGCAACCCTGAGGGTGTTTTTCTTCTGCTAAATTAAGTGCTTAATGACTCCGACCTATGTGCTCTATGTGATGCATCCATGTGGGTATTTACAGCTAGTGATACAAACGAACTGTGAATGACAGGTGTCCTAATGATGCAGTTTATTATTTCCCCGAAGCCCAACACGCGAGGGGCTACAAACAACCATTCTGACAGCTGCTTCCATCTATCTGTCTTTCAGCCTGTCTCACCATATCCTCAGAACGCCACAGCAGCATGCATCTTTTATCAAGATTGGTTCTGGCACTTTCCTGCAGTTTCATCACTGATTCTGAAAATTGAGGTTGCATTCGGGTGCGTTGTACCAAAGCGCTGAAAAGAGAGCCCACCGACCGACCCTGTGAGAGCAGGTTCTGCTAAAAAAAAATACTGTAAAAGCTGCTCTGTGCCTCATTGTATCTCTTCCGTATCATCTCGGGGATGTATTGTCCTTAAGTGGCTGCCAGGCCCAATTGCAGCTCTGCCAGTAAAAGAAAGTCCAAAGACCTTGAAAGTTTCTCTGCTTGCCCACAGAGTCATAATGACATGAACATTACACCTTAGAGGCTGGGTGAACATTTTTTTTTTAAAGAGATGATCTTTTGGCCGCCAACACATCTCACCAAGGTATCTCCTTGACAACCAGCTCATTTCTGAAGATTTGAAATGTCACAATGTTTAACTGTGATTTTTTTTCTTCCCCCTAACCCTTTGTGTCTCAGTAAAAAAGAACTAGTAAGATAGAAGAGGATTCTGGACTTGTTCGTACTGAAACAACATTCTCGTACTGTGTATTATTCAATAAAACTTTTAAATATGTGATAAATATTTGACTTTTTTACTTGGAGTTTGCAAAGTATGGCGTCAACACATTTTTGAAAGGTATTTTCTTGATAATCAGCACATTTCTGAAGATTTAAAATGTCACAATGTTTAACTGTGGGTTTATTTTATTCTAACTAAAACAGCTAATGAATGGAGGAAAAGCATTGGGGACTTGTGATGACGGAAATAAAATCCCCATATTGTACCTTATTCCAGAAAACCTTTAAATTAGTGATAAAAGTTATATTATTTCCTCCTTGGGATTTGATAGTGACAATTGGTGTCAATGTACATTCGCATTCATGGGAGAAAAAGTTGACATTTTAGCGTAATTAGGATCCCGATGTACTCATCTAGCGTCTGTTTCACCCAAATTTTATAGACACAATGCTATTGTGTCAAATTAAATGGCATCAGATGATACTGTGGATTGAATTCAATTGCAGAAGCTAATATAGGAAGACCTGAAATGGTAAAAAAAAAAATGTCAGTTGAAACAAATAGAAGAGGCCCATTTCCATAAGAGCATGTTTGCTGAGCCAATTATCCTTGCCCTATTTGGATGACACGGAAGCACAGCTGAGTGGGATGTGGCTCACAGAGGTGGATTTAGAGCTGCTATTCCATGAAAGCGATTTGAGGGTGAAGAGAAAGTAAATGTTGCTGTTGTGAATGCTAAGAAGGAGAGTCTAGTGAGAATAACTTTGATGGGAAGTTGTCTATACCGTCGTTTATTCCTTGTTTTTTACACTACATTACAGTGAGTGGTACATCTTAAGACCAAATACACTGGGCAATTTTTAATTATTTTTGAAACAAATAATTGCATGTGTGTACATGTAGTATTCATTTTTGGTGGAAATTGAGTTGTACACAAAATCTTGTTGTGGTGGTCAATAAAGTCTATTTATAGAGGAATAGGTTGTTAATCATAAATATATATATATATATATATATATATATATATATATATATATATATATATATATATATATATATATATATATATATATATATATATATATATATATATATATATATATATATATATATATACATTTATTATGTTCTTTATATCATTTGTCATTCATATTATTTGTTTTATCCTTTATTCGATGGAGTTTAAAAGGAAAATATTTTTTGTGGCAAGCCTTGCTATTGTAGGAATGTGTATTTTGTGACAAAATGTACTTAAGATCTTTATTATTTGTGTTTAAAAGGGGTTCCTATTGGAATAACCTATTTTACTTGTGGAAAATGAAATGGTTGAGACTAACAGTTCCATCCTTTTTTTCAATGGGAAATTTTGTGCATTGAACCAAAAAAAAAATGTTGGTCAGGTCAGAGGTCAACTGATATTGAGCGAAAAAACCTGAAGGCTTAACTGGAAATTTTTCACTTAACTCATGGTTGATGTGTTGGGTGGAATGGAGGTCAATTTTAAATGTGTCAGTTAAGAAATGTCTTCATGTTAGTTTTGTCGCTTTGTTGTTTACTTTTGTGCTGGTTAATATCAGATTAAGTAAGCCATGCTACATCACTTCACAGCTGGAGGCCCTTTAAATGTTCATTATTTAGTTGTGTAGATGCAAGCCGTTTTTCTTCCCTGAACTCGTTGTCCCTTGTAGGCTGTAAAGCATTGGTCATTGATCAGAGCTTGAGCATAGGGTGATTGTGGCTTTCTTTATTAGATACTAACAATTATCCTTTCAGGAATTTGTGGCAATTCCCACTCGTAAATTATTGCTTTAGTTCAGCTTTTGTCTCCTATCTCCTTTCTACTCTTAATGTTGTAAAAGAAATTCTATTATTGTTAGCCTTTTTTAAAATGTATTCTTTTCTCCCTGCTCTGTTTCCCTTTGCTTCTATTTACATATTTTATACAGACAGTAAAAAAATAGGAATATATATTTTCATACTGATAGGTTTGTGTTGTTCCATTCTTTAACTTTTGTTTTTTTTTCAGTTTTTTTGTTTTGTTTCAATATTAATATTTAAACTTTTGGTCAATTAAGAGTTTGTATAGTAGTATATGTTTTCAGAAGGTATTGTTTAGCCTAAGAAAAGCCATTAAGTTGGTATTTCAGCTTCTTTTACCAGCCAAAAAGGGTCATTTTGTCCAAGTCTGAGCACTGTGACACACATATAGTATGATCTAAACTAAAAGGAGCTTAACTATGTCTTTTAGGGGTTATATCTATGCGTGGGCAGTTGTGGAATGCATAAAACATTTTTTTTTAAATATTCAGAGTTGTGAAGGAGTCAGTTTGGGAAGGAGTGGGAGAAAAGGCTAAGGGATCTACAGTATTTGAGCAACTGACAACTGTGTACATAAGCTTGGGAGTGGTGTTGGAGATAGAAGTAGGAGTTGGTGGCGTTTCAAATGCAGTGCGGTGTCTTTAAAAAAAAGTGCTCCTGTCACAGGTAAGCAGGGCAACAAGAGCAAAAAAAAAGTATATGGTGATAAAAGTAAAAGTGCTGAAGCTTTAGGGTGGCATTCACTCTCTGAGGGCTTTTTACTGCTCACATAGAGAAAAGCACTCAAAATCACAGGCACTGGAATACAAAAGACCCCCTTCCGTATCCATCACCAAAAAATATACACCCCCACTAGTACCCCTTACACACATGTAGCCCCACCCACCCCACACAAAAACGCACTTTGATCTACACGGGATTGGTCCCCAGATTTTAGAAGAGCGAAGTAGAAAGCCCTGATTTTGGGACCAAAGCATGTGCGCATGTGTCAAGAACAAAGCCTCGATTCCATCACTCGACATGATTCTCTTGATGTTCCTTTTGCTTTCATGCATACTGTAAGGATAAAGATACGCCTTATAAATCAATAACTGCACTACGGCACCCTCGGAGCCAGACTTTTGGTGCAATGAAGTCCTGATTATTGTGTCCTTTGTGGCTTTAATCTGGACTCACACTTCAATAACTATTGAATGTCACTGCATTAATACTGGTTAAAATATTGCTTTATTTCTTTCAAACCTGTAAGAGTACATACTCTACATGTGAATTGTCAATTTTATTAATGTCATGGCCTTTAAGGGAAACAACTAATTATAAGGCAAGCTCTAGAAGGAGAATGGCAACACTTTAAAATGAGTTCATACATGGTTTCTGAATAAGAAATGTTTCATTTTTCTTATTTTTTTATGATTAAGCAGATGATACTTCAGTTCCTTTTCTTTGTTCTCTTCAAAACATTGTGACCGGATATTTGGTCGCCGGTCTTTTGGTGGCCGGTCTTTTAGTGGCCGGTCTTTTAGTGGCCAGTCTTTTGGTCATCAGTCAAATGTACTTAGATATTAAACAGTTATTGGATATTAAACAGTACTTGGATATTAAACAGTACTTCGATATTAAACTCTCTCTCTTAGATATTAATCTCTCTCTTATGAATATAATTTTGAGAACTGGTTTCACCAGTAAACTCTCTGTCACCATTTGTCACCAAGACCGGCGACCAAACGTCCGGCGACCAAAAGACCGGCGACCAAAAGACCGGCGACCAAAAGACCGTCGACCAAACGTCCGGCGACCAAACGTCCGGTCACAGTGTGTCACATGTCTATTTATCCATTTTTTATTGGTGTATGAAATCATACCAAATAGATTTGTGTCCACAATGAGGACATCCTTAATAATGTTGTAAATCACAACAATAGTATCGCATCCATTGTTTAGTAATGTCTATGGGTAATATATGTATATATATATATGAAATGCAAATCTAAAACTTTGTAAAAGTAAGGCATGCCAAAGGCCACAGTGGCTGCAGTATACTGCTCTTGAGTGAATTAATCACAAGGGCCGCCTACTCACCTAAGCATTTGTCAGAGAAAGAGAGGACACAGTGAATGAATTTGCATATGTTTGAAGATGTATTATTAATTCATGCCAATGAGACTTTGCATAAGGCGAACTGGGTGAAATTTTTGAAAGGAGTAAAAAGAAATCTCCAGTAAGCACAGTGTATGTTTGATCTTGTTTTGGGCTTTATGTGAGCAAAATTATAGCTAGTGTCCAAGCTGCTTTTACCGAGGACGTTCCATAAAAAAGGCTGTCCCGATAACAACAACAGGTCGTGGAGGATGGCCTTATCTTATTTAATCAGCATGTGTTGAGCTAAATAACAAGCTACTATTAGTGGCCAGCCAGCAGCTGCTGCTCACATTCACAAACAGGCCAGTCCTAAAGGTCAAACACTGATAATGAGTAGAGTGAAAGTGCTATTACTAATTAAACGAGAATCTAAAATTTGAATGGCGGATTAGGCTGCTGTGTGCAAGCAAACACTTGGACTTTGTCCTTTTACCATTTTGCTCATGAGTTATTTTCTGGGCTATGTGTGTGTGTGCTTGTGTACTGTGAGGACATATAACTATTTAAATTGTTATCCATAGGCCAAGACTCTATATTCGTCGAGCTAAAAAACAGTGGTGAATTTTTTTTGGGATTTCATTTTAATGATTTGCTATAGTAGATAAAAAATTAAGAGTAAATAAAAGTAAGGAAGGTTGAAAGTTGCTTGTATTCTGGAAGTATTTCCTGGAAGCGAACACTTGACATCACAAATGGATAAACTGTATGTTTGTGTGTGTGTTTATACAGTATTTTTCACACTATCTGAAGTTAGTGAAAGTCACAAGTTGTATATGTACTTAAATATGTCCATCTAGTTACAAAAAAAACTGAAATAAAGGGCATTTAGACCAAGCCGTGCCTTGTCCTTTAATGCTTTGGTGGCAATAGTTAACATTGATAATGTTTATGGATGTTTTTAAACTATGGTTCATAACACCATTTAAGCTACGGGAAGTACTTTGTGGATAACATGACGTGTAACTCCCTGCTTGTGTCACTTTGGAGTAATCATACTGTAATTGCATGTTGTGAGTGAAACAGTGGAGTAGGGGAGAGTCAGCCAGCTGTTCTACATCATAAAACTGTTCCATATACTGCAGTTTCTTTTCTTCTACTAGAGTCCAGCTTCTTTTGTGTGAGTGATGAGGACCACCTTCACTCACTGTTATGTTTTTGCACAACATCCTACTGGAACATTCCCTGTAAGCTTGAATATAACATTTGGGTTCTTTTGGGGTTTATTTTGTGTTGAAAAATTCCTGTTTTTTTTCATCTTGTCATTGTGATTTTCCATTGATTTAACCTGCTGTGCAACTCTCATGCGTCTGAGGCTCATGTCTCAGCCACCTGTTGTTTTTTGGTCTCTTTAATTAAACTTTTTAAGTTGCCACTACCCTGCCTCCCATTTGACTGTAATTGGTTCCATCCTCGTTTATACACTGATAGAATAAAGAAATAACATTATAGTTGCTAGTTGTTGTTGCTGAAATGCTCCTATTTAAAAGGTATAAAATCTTATTTAAAATATTTTTTATTTAATTCTCATTTTGCTCAGAAAATGAGATGAGATGAGACATTTTTTTGAAAACGTTTTTGAATTATTTAGCTATTTTGACCAGTTGTTTACCACATAAAATATTATCGATGCCACCGATGAAGACACAGTATATCCTGACGAGAATCTCCTTTGGGACAAGTATGACCGCAAAGCCAGGATACTAGAGAATCCACGACCACCATTTATGGTAAATACTACAGGCTGACTGTGAAGAGGAAATCAATGTGGACCCACCAAGAATCGCACAAGCACAAGTAATTTCATCACCTTGTACCAGATAGCAATGACTGAGAGCAGTTGTTACATGTCCAAACCAGAAGCAAAAGCATTGAATATCAATTAAAAAGAAATCGAATGCTTGATCTATCATCATCATTCTGACTGCCACACTTTCCACTCTCGTGCACTGGCATATTCGAGTGTGTAGACGTGACTCAGGAAGACAGCTGCAAAATAAATTTGTTAGTGCGCTTGTCACTATGAATACGATAAAGCTATTATTATCAGAACAGCTTAAGGTTCCAACCTTTTTTTTAATGTTTCCATGTGCCTAACCTACAGTGACAAAAAGCAAGAACAGACACTCCTATGACTAAGTAGCACAGATGAGCAGCATTGGCTGAGAAATATGAAACTGCGTATTAGTGGAGGCTGACATAAATGATGTTTTAAATATGAATCTGTGAGAATACATGTGGTTTGAATATTAAAGTATATTAGATGTTGCTTTATTGTTGTTTTAATTACATTAAGTGCTGAGGCAGTGGCATGGTGAGCTAGTGGATAGCATGTTAGCCCCGCAGTTCTCGGGTTCACGGTTTGATCCCAGGTTGGTATGGAGTTTACATGTTCTCCTTGGGCTTGTCTGGGTTTTCTTTGGGTTTTCCGATTTTGTCTAACATAAAAAAACATGCAGAATATGCTGGTGAACACTAGAAATTGGCTGCAGCACCCCTTGCAAACCTTGTGGTTTGGAAAATGAACACCTGTATGATTTTCAAAAATATCTAAAAGAAATGTCCTTGTCTTCCTACATCTTTATTTAATAATATTCATAATAATCCACATTTTTTGGGTGGTGAAGAGTATTTACTGGAGCAGTTGTGTAACTGTTAACCGATAATTTCAAAAGCAGGGCGCGGACTTTTAAATTGCAGTCATCAATCAGTCAGTAATTACTTTTGGGAATATTGCTCTAAAGTACTGCAATTTAGAAGATGCATTGAGATTCTCTACACAGTCTTACTCCAGTCACAAAATGGTCAGTTTATTAATGTTTTAATTTTGCTGGGGTCATCCGAAAGGCCATTCCTATTGATGACGCACTGCAAACTGGCCAATACAATTTGAAATCTGAACCCAATCATAAAAGGGACAAAATAAACTATTAAGGCTATTGCCCACACAAGAGAGCACAGTAAATGTGTGTATTTCTGTGTGTCTGTTTATATTCCAAATATGTGGTGTTTGGTCTTACTGGTAGCTTGGATATAATTTGACGCTGACACATGCGTGTGGGTGGTAAATTTAAATATAACGGTTACGCATTCAGCAGCTATGCAATCTCTAGCTGGTAGTATTTAAGATGCTTAGAGGGGGCTGGAATTCTGTAATGTGGGTTGAAATCAAGCAGACAAACGTACTGAGGGCTTTTGCCCATTAGGATGAAGGGTACTGTAAAGATAAAATAAATAGAGGCAGTGCTCTTGGTACCTCTTGCAGACACTTAATAGATGTCTATGGAATGTTGTTGATTTACATCACTCTGGCAAAAAATACATGCAAATTCTGTTTTTCATCCAGTTTCTATATGATCCAATAACACATCCATTGTATATACTTAATACACAAGCTATCTTTCAACCTCAGGGACTTAGCTCAAGCGCCAATGACAGTAAGCGTTTACGTTGTTCAAGTGTCCTTGAGCACTTTGTTTAATCCCCACCTGCTCAAGGGGCACTGTTGTTGTGCTTACCACTGCTTTCTATGGAGGCAAGAGGGACACGAATTTACCCTTCTCGAACTACAGTTTCAAACAAGCCTGATAATGTAGCCCACGGTGCTGAAAATGCTGTTCATGGTGCCGAAAACGCCGACCCTGGTCCTGAAAAATCTGTCCATGGTGCTGAAAACGCCGACCATGGTGCTGAATGCTGTCCATGGCGCTGAAGATGCTCTATCCATGGCGCTGAAACTACTGTCCATGGTGCTGAAATATTTAATCGAGAATCCACAACCGTAAACCTTATGCCTCCTCCTTATGAATTCAAATCTGTTATGGAGTATGGTTAAAAGGGAAAAGGGGTGAGATTAAACACACTTAAAGATGACCACATGCATGCCAAAAAATGACTTTAATCTTTTTGTGGGCGATGCTCACGGATATATATATATATATATATATATATATATATATATATATATATATATATATATATATATATATATATATATATATATATATATATATATATATATATATATATATATATATATATATATATATATATATATATATATATATATATATATATATATATATATATATATATATATATATATATATATATATATATATATATATATATATATATATATATATATATATATATATATATATATATATATATATATATATATATATATCTATATATATATATATATATATATATATCTATATCTATATATATATATATATATATATATATATATATATATATATATCTATCTATATATCTATATATATATATATATATATATCTATATATATATATATATATATATATATATATATATATATCTATCTATATATATATATATATATATATATATATATATATATATATATATATATATATATATATATATATATATATATATATATATATATATATATATATATATATATATATATATATATATATATAGATATATATATATATATATATATATATATATATATATATATATATATATATATATATATATATATATATATATATATATATATATATATATATATATATATATATATATATATATATATATATATATATATATATATATATATATATATATAATTTATTTATTCTTTATCTATTATTATAAAAACACATACAAGGCTGTACAATTGGGAAACTATTCAATTCAAATTTAAGGAGAAATAGAAAAAGTGTGTGCATTTTTGCGCACGTGTGTGTGTGTGTGTGTGTGTGTGTGTGTGTGTGTGTGTGTGTGTGTGTGTGTGTAGAGGAAGAAGAGGGGTAAAAGCTTCAAAACACATCAATTGGTAATGCTGTGGATTTAAATGATGCATGTGTCAATGTGGGAAGTGCAGGGTTGATCCAGGAAGCATCAATGGTCCCTAGGGTGTCAGAGTGCACTGTGCTTCCCATCCCTGATTGGTCATTAGTTGGGAAGGTGTGAAACACTACCACATTAACACTTTCACACATTGCCTGTTAGCAGGATGAAAATCTACTGTCTCACACATGTATACGCTCACGCACTAGCTCAAAATATTTTCAAAAAGGGACACCAACACCAACACAGATTGCTAATTCCTCAAGTTACAGTCCAGAGTTCTACACATAGATTTTTTTAGGTGTCTGTAATATGCGTAATGGTTTTACAGATCTCACAGCTGCTATGTGAGGTCAATGAAATGATCCATTGATTCAAATAAAGAAGAAAAAATGAATACAGCAACACCATCGCAACTGACACAGCCTGAAGCAACCAACATTCACACCAGTCAGAATCAAAGGGCAACCATGACAAACAATGTAGTTGGGATTTAGTCCTCGCACAATTTTATGACTTTGCCTTAAGCCAAAAGTCATGAAATTACATTTTGTTATCAGGTGAGAGTATGACAACATTTTGACAAGACATTCTTTGGGTAAGGGGACAATTTTCATGAGTATTTGTTCCAACTCACAACTGTAAAACCATCTTTTCCACCCAGTTACAAAAAAATATATGATTTCCGGATTATTCCTACAGTTAAGTAACATTAATCTGATTATTTACCTTTTAGTCTGAACTTGAAATAACTCACAAATCTAACCATAGCCAGAAATTGTAGAAGTAAACACAAAGAGTGACAAATACCATACAAATATATTGAATATTATATACACCAGACTATAGTATAGCTACTGGCCTTCACCCCATATGAACAAATTTTTGCTGTCATACCAGAAAAATGAAAATATATGATATCTCCATTCCTCAGGGGCCTTGTTGATGTATCAAGTGTTTCATAGTATTACAAAAATCTAACACAGACTACGATTAAGTCATTATTTTACATGATAATTTAAAGTGAAATGAAAAAAAATAGGGTAGCTTGCATGATAATGTTGTTTACGCCTTACAGAAGAGCTTTTGAAATTAATGCAGCATTTCTATGATGTTATGGAGCACACACTGTGTGTGTCTGAGCTCCAGAGGTCCCTGAACTCCCTAGACTGTTCTTGTCGGGAACCAAAGGCATATCTGCAGGCTGCCACATCACACACTTGTATCATTCTGGAGCTAGTGAAGATGAGCATGAGCTGTGAGGTACTGGGTACAGAAAGATTCAAATGCATAGACTCCCAGGAGAGAACCATTTTCTCTTCTCCAAAGCTTGAACATATTGCATTACGCTAAGGGGGGAGTTTGAATCAGTGTCATATCTGTTGGAGACTCGGCTTTTTTGCCTTGCAGATAAGTTGCACGACTTGTGTTCTACCCGCTGTAGTTATTTGTGTTCATAGGCTATCTGAGTCAGACGAAACACTAAACGTGAAAGAAAATCTGTAAGCAGTGTCAATCATTGGTAATGAATAATATCATTTGAGGATAATGAGAAAGGGCGCTGAGCATCACACTTACACACACGATTACTGACAAGTCTCTGAGTCTCAATGTAGCAGAACTAATTCACACATACAAATGTGTCTATCAAAAATGATGACTTCACTTCAGGCTAATTAATAATCAAATAAGCCTATAAGCAGTGAAACAGGGAAATCATGCCATGTTGTCTGTCTGACTTGGGGGTGGTTCTCAAAATGTCACTGATTCTTGATATTTTTGTCACTTCATCTGTCAAGAGTGACAATACATTCTTGTCACTCTAACTAGACTGATGTTTACACAACATTTCATTAAAAACGAAGTAAATACTGTTCATTCCAAAAGTATATTTGGACAATAATAGAGTCTGCCACTGAAATGTGGAAGCCAATTTTTAATTTTATTTGGGTTACTTTTCAAAATAAGAGGTCACAGTCACACATTGTCCAAATTCTCCTGAAATAAATTGCAAAAAAAACCTTATTTTTTCAGTAGCTTTGGTATATTTGTTCACCTGTTTTTTCTTCAGAAATCCGATTATGTACAACTTTAAATACTACATTTCATATAGAATCAATTCAAACCTATCTTAACAATGACCACCATTGACGCTGTCAACTTACCGGGCCATTACAAATTAAGATAGAGTGCATTGAAGATGAAGGGGTGATGAAAAGTAGCTATCTCGGCAGATTGAGATCTATCAAGCAAAGAGTCTAAAAATGTTATCATGTTATAAAAACACATGGGAAATGTATTCAATTATTTAGAACCACACATGTTATACTAGAGCCACCCCATGATGTACTGGTTCTTACCCCAGTATCTCTATGACGGTTTGATTGTGAGTGCCTGAAATTGAATGCATGCTTGCTTTACACAGAGTTGCCATTATTTTATTTCTTGTCACCAATGAAGGACGTTTCGTTTATTCCTATTCAAAACAAGATGTGCCAAAGCGTCTTAGAGTGCTTGTCCTTTCTTGTTTTTTTTTTGACTGTAGTGATGAGTTTGTGAACGTGTTTTGGATACTCTGACATCCCAAATGTATTATCCTCCCTTTAGAGTTGGGATGTCCATGTAATCAGAAGCCTCTGAATGTAATAAAAATGGAGAAAAGACAAAGAAAGGGCAGAACACCATTGGGGAATTGTGACATGCAGTTCTGAATTATGGTCCTCCTTGCAAGTGTGTGTTCTCTCTTCATTGCTGTATGCTTTTATAGATGTTTAAACGGAATACCCGATACCTTTCCCTTTGTGTGGATTATGACAGTTTCACTAGAAGTCTGTTGGGATAGGCTACAGCACACTGACATAGATTAGCAACATTGTAAATGAATGAAGGAATAGTATAGTCCACTATTAGGATAAAGTCTATGACTACTTTGCTATTTTAGCAAACTAAACATCTAATTTCTATGTTTTTTTTCTCTGGATAATTGAGAGTATAGTCTTTGATATAAAGTTCACATCAATGTGTTATCATATTAAAGGCTTGATAGAAGAAAATGTTTAAACTGAGTGTACCTTTATAAGAGAATGTTGACTTTAATTAATGAACTGTTCAAATCAGAATTCATTGACTCCCAAGGCATTTAGCTCACATTTGCATTCAGACCAAATGACAATTAGTATAATCTCTTTGTGGGTTTAAATTCCCCGACTGTCAATAGAGCGGACAAGTTAGTATGCGAGAAGGTTAAAGGTTACAGCTGCTGCATAATTAAAACCGGAAGTGCAATAATTGTGTCTATGCCTACTATAGCATCTCTGAATATGTGTGTATTTGCGCTTAAAACTTTGCGAGACAATACACGATCAATTTACTCAGTTTATAGTTGAACAATTAACAGTCTTACATGCCTTTTTACTCTGTGTTAACAGTCTTGGGTGAATTTCAGGATTCTATTCCTGAATAATTGGACAACAGAGTACAAAATCTAAGCCTCTTGCTCACCCTTGAGCAGAGGGAAAAAGTTGTATTGATCCATGTCTGAATCTCTGATCAATCAGCCCAAATCAGTCCCTGGGGGTGAAGAAGTAGAGGAAAACAGGTGAAAAAAGATATCTCTATGACTATATATGTATTCATCACCAAGGTGAGACGTGTTTAGCATCTTAAGTAGCATTCAACTTTTCCCGATATGGTACGCCTAAGTGGAGTCCTTTGCTCACCCAGCCCAACTCTCCAGGTGACATGGGTGGTAGAAGAGGCGGCTGTGGCTTCTTGTAATTGAGTTGAATAAATGATTGCGTTTCCTGCGGCGGCGGCTGCGGCCTTCAGCTTTCTGCCTGGCTTGAGCCACCGCCGATTTGATTAATTTTTAATTAGGAGGGGAAATTGCAGGCCTGTTCCACCGAGACCTTTAAGACATCTGTGCATTTGAGATAACATTCTTAAATACTCTGAGCTTCCCAAAAGTGGTAGGAGAACTTGCTAGGTCCGGGACGGAAAAGAAGGTCTGGGAAAGTTTCTTGTTTTTTAAACTGGGGACACAAAAAGTGGAGAACCATGCTCTATTTGGTCCTATTTCTAGCATTCAAGGCCTTAGTCTTAGTAGGTTTATGTAATGATCTGGTGTAGGCTTGAGTAAATAATCCAAAATCAATATTTCTTTCAATTTAGCCTTCTCACAGTCATAAAATATTACATTGAATCTGCGTTTGGTGGAGCCTCTGCCGAGGAGGTCAAGACAGATCATGTCTATACGAGATATCATCATTGGCTGCAGATTATGAGACGTGACATTGTTTGTGCTGCAAGGAATTGAAATATCTTAAATATCTAAAAATCGTATTTTATTTTACCCTTAAGTAGGGTTCGCTAAATGCACATATAAAACTGGCTCCAACAAGGTTAAGAACCATTGCACTAGATGAAACATGGTATATGTATTGCACAGTTTAATGTTTACCAAAGTTCCAAGGTTGTAAACATAGCTTGAATAGACCTGCAATAGCAGTAACCTGAAAAAAAAATCAAATGTTGTTTTTCATATTCAGACTGTTTGTTGCAGGAACTTCAATAATACCCCAAAATGTATTCTATGTTTGTCCAAGGCATTCTACAAAGGACAGCTTTCTAAATAATAAGATTTTAATAGCAGACGGATACACAGATTAGTGCTTGATGCTATCCCAACTCTCAGAAGCACGGCACAGGTAAACTGAAGTCAATTTTGGCAAGCTAATGAAAACATTTGAAAACATTACCTTGCCATTATTTATCTAAGAGGTGACAAGGTACTCTTAGAGAATACCATATCATATATTTAAAAATTACTAATACTACAATGCAGATCATTTTTGCATTGTATTAGTATGTTTTTGGCATAAATAACGCCCTACCAGCATGCATAAAAATCCAGTCACTTATGACTGTTGGGGCTAATCATTATAGCGGATTGGGCCCTCACCATGAGTTTTTATGGGATTTACTTTTTTTAAATTAAGTTGAAGTATTAAGGTGCTCGGACGTTTGGTCGCTGGTCTTTTGGTCCCTTTTGGTCGCCGGTCAAATGGTGACAGAGAGGTTACTGTTGAAACCAGCTCTCAAAATTATAATCATGAGAGAGAGTTTAATATCTAAGAGAGAGCGAGTTTAATATCTAAGTACTGTTTAATATCTCAGCACATTTGACCGGCGACCAAACGTCCGTTCACAAAGTATTACATATGGGTATGTTTCTACCTGTCTTAGTCTCCCTAACAATAAGATATGTATTGTTCGTTAGAGTGAATGTCACCCAGTGTTACTGCGAGACCTTAGATTTGATCCATCCATCAGACAAGCAGATTCATGTCACTATCGAAGGTTGCTTTAATTGAATGATTGATTGGTACTTTTACTGCTAGACACACATTTATGTAGCAGACAGTTTATTTGCACATGCTATACTAAGAAATATATATTTTATCTTGCCTGGTGTCATCTGATCTCTCATACATTTACCTTGAAAACACTGTGGCTCCCCGGCCTTGATGTATAGCAGTCAGAGTGTGAAAAAATGTATGTAGCATGCTGATGCTCAACAACCAGTTGGAAGATGTTTTACAGCCCTGAAATGCAGTATGTTGTCACAACGTGTTCAATATCACAACACATCAAAATTTACTGCAGGCTTCCAGCACTTTTCATTCATTGTACTTTACTGCTGCCATAAAACACATTGATCCCCGCAAATAATACTTTTTATTATTGAACATTATCTTACGCTCTCTTTAATCAGAATTATTACCTATCTGGAATGGATGTGTGGAAGGTATCATATAGGCAGATATAGGTGACAATATAAAGACTGAATTATGTCTATACTCGACTTTATTGTGTCAGTGAATGA
Source organism: Stigmatopora nigra (assembly GCF_051989575.1). Taxonomy (NCBI): domain Eukaryota; kingdom Metazoa; phylum Chordata; class Actinopteri; order Syngnathiformes; family Syngnathidae; genus Stigmatopora; species Stigmatopora nigra. The sequence continues at coordinate 11,705,973 of NC_135521.1, forward strand.
AACTCTATCAACATCAATGATGAACTCTTCATGTGTTGTGTCTAAGAACAAGCTGACCTATTCTTTAGAGATAAATTGATTTCTTCCAGAAAATGTGGCACATAATGGAAAAAAAATACCTCCATTTCTGTTGTGTTCTTGAACAATATCAACAACAAGATGTGACCGTGATCAAATATAATTCAGCCGATGTAATTATAGATTGAACACTGCTACTGGAGCTGATGTAAACATTTCAACATGTCATTGTTGTGTTGTTGTATTTTACAAGGGGCTTCAATGGCTTAGAAAATAATCAGTGCTTCTTTGAATTTGTAAAATACCACGAAGAACAAGCATCTCTCACAAAGAATAAAAAAATCCACATCCAAAGAACAACGTTTTGTTGACTTTTTGCTTTCGTTGTATTTCATCATAGCAGTCGTCAAAGTATTTGAATGGCAACATTCATATAAACTATGAAAACTGAAATTTAAATGAAATATTTAAGATTTACTTGCATATAAGACAGAATTCCTCTTGTAATTAAAAAAAAAATACAACACAACCCATTACAAAAGGTTTCCTGACTTGGAGTTTGTATAGATATAATATAATATATGTATCAGATAGGTAACTGTTAAAAGTAAAGATCATAAACTGTACAATTTGATGAATACCAAGATATATTTTCCATATTTGTTCCATTTTGAACATAGACATCATTGCAAAATCCGCTAAATAATCAAGCCATATTTGTGTTTTTTGTGAATTACATGAAAGCATATACTTATTCTTCCAAGATCAAAGGTTAATGTGTGATTTGTAGGACTTCTGTACAGTTTTTTAGGGGTTAAATCGGTGCCAACAATGTTTTGGATGCAGCATTCTTTTTTTTGAAAGGGCCGATGGCAGAGCGTGGAAGTGTCTAATTAGGCTGCTGTCCAGAAGGCTGTCATGTGTGTGAGAAACGCCCCGTCTTTGGCATTTAATCTAAAGTTGTCAAATCCACTTTGTATCCTCTGAAGACCCAACCACAAAGAGGTGTGTACAACTGAGGGAAAACCTGGATACATTGCCACACATTTTACTTTTCAGGCATCATGTCTATATAACGCTTTTGTCTCCATATATAAATAGTAAACCACTAAGATGAGTTCATTCATTCATTTTTTGAACTGTTAATCTTCACAATTGAATTGAATTGAATGGGAAGATGATTATACTTTGGAAAGTGTATAATTAGGTCAATCTGGATGACTATCAATGATTACAGTTTACCAATGTAAATTGTATTTGCTGGCTGAGTGGAACTTTTAAAGTATCTTGACCTTTGCTGACTTCTGTTTTTTTTAATGAGATGCTAAAGAAGTATAACACTTAACTGCAAGGGCAAATAGTTCATAAAACAATTTCTGCTTTGTTTTACAAAGTCCAGAAGACACCCATCAATGCCTTACATTTTTGTTGGTATTTTCATAATCATCTTGCCGACTTTTGTCATTTTCCCATTTGATTGTCATGTTTACTGTGTACATACTGTGTGTATATGAAGCTATAATACATGCATTTTTGACCCCTTACAACCTGTAGCTTTGGTATTTGTGGCCAAAACCCTAATCTGCAATTTTATTTAGCACCAATGCCACATTTGGAAAAGGGCAAGAAGGACATGATTTCTTTACATTGCCATGTTCACGCTGCAGGGTGTGATGCTCTTTTTATTCAGCCTTTCACATTTGAAAAACATGAGATTTTGTGCTTGAACTGACTTGATGGTCTTTCAATGCCTCGTCCTCCTCGAGAGGGCAAACTTTTCACCGCCCACAGCGAGACATACAGCCCTCAGTCTCATCAATATGTTACATATTTCTCAGTTCTAACTTCTAAAGCATCTTGTTTATGCCACCGATTGTTTATGGTTCATTTATTAGCTGGTGTTTGTGCGGAATGGTTGCCTGAGTAACTTCCAAACGTTGCTTGTAGCTATGGATAAAAGTGATCTGGGTCTTTTATCTCCCACTGGCGGTAAACAGGCTGTGCAAGTAAAAAAGAATATACTATATAGACTGATGGAAATAGGATTTTTGCTTTGTAAAAAATAAAATAATAAATAAATAATAAAAAAGTTTGCATTTCTTTTGTGGCAAGAATTGACTTTCATATAAAAGTAAAACAATGCATTGAACACAGAAATCCAATCAATACAACATGACCTCGCCATTCCCAAATCTTGTTTAAAGCAACATAGCACTGATACATGTATATTTATATCCATATTAAGATTTGGGACAAGAATAAGAGGCAGCCATGTCCACTCATCTTGTCTTGTTGTATGTGATGTGACCTTCTCTAAAGAACCATGAAAATGCCTTCCTAATTAGGCCAATCACATTTTGTGTTGAGAAATGTGACAGCTTGATGCAAATAGTGAAAATTGCTCCATTAAAAACGTTTTGAAAGGAAACGCACACATAATTGATTTCAAAAAATACTACATAAATGTCATACAGAAAACTGACTGAATGCATGATTGGCTGGTAATACACTCTCATTAATGTCCAGCTTGTCATAAATGCATGTGACCGTAAAAAAAAACCATTATCACGATCAAGGATTTTATATCTTTGAAAAAGAATAGCCATGAAACATGTGATTAATGCAGAATCAACCTATTCTAATAATCCAATGAGGCCCAGTGCTTAATTTGGGTGCTTTGTCATGTCATTACTAATATTAGCTGCAAACATGGATTTGATAGAGCTACATTGCTTAACAGAAACCTCATATACCTGCAAGGTGGGCTTCATTAATCAACTGGTAATTATTGGGATATGAATTTTCCCTCAGGCATGCAAAGCCTCCCAGACAGTTTCTCACAAGAGCATGTGTAGAGTTCTACATGCTGATCTCCATGCTTCTCTCTCCAGTCCACATGGGCAAATGTACATATTCAAATTCAAGGCACCCAGCAGAGAGTAATGACCTTGATTCCACACATAATATGATATAAGCCGAACCTTTTTATTTCATTAATGCAGCGTACGAGTAGTCCTTCAAGCCCTGTAGTTTCTGCCTTAACATTTAACCAGTCTTTATTGCTTGCTGACGAGGCTCAAGACAGCAAGGTCAATTACCATGAGTTCCCCTAAGAGGCTACTTTACCGACCTCATCATTTTGCATAAAGTCTTCAAAAGTAACCATAATGATCCTTGTAAATGCCAGGCCAAGGGATTAAAGGAAATTTGTTTGTTTTGTTGCACTATAGTTGTGCGGTTTACAGACAGAGCAGAGTCATAAACGTGTTGCAAGAACAAAGTGCATTAAAAAAAATACACCAACTAAATAGAGAACTATAATATTATTACTCATGGGATCCAAAGTTGAAACCTAATCCTCTCGTATGATATTTTAAAAATATGTTTTTAAACATATATATATATATATATATATATATATATATATATATATATATATATATATATATATATATATATATATATATATATATATATATATATATATATATATATATATATATATATATATATATATATATATATATATATATATATATATATATATATATATATATATATATATATATATATATATATATATATATATATATATATATATATATATATATATATATAGCCTATAAACTAAAGGAATCTCACACTACTACAAAGGGTCGTCAACTAGTTAAATGTATTGTACTGCTCTTTTGTTGCTGAAGTAATACTAGCTCTACTGTGTTTTTCTATTTCCAAAGACAAATAGCGGAATAAATACCTTTGGGATTTCATTTTGTTTGACAATTTGTTATTAATATTGTGACTTCAACTCATATTATACAGGTTATACGACTAAGGCATTAATTGTACTTAATATTTTATGGAATATATTTTTATGCGTGCATGCATGTACCAGTTGAGTATTTTCTACCAATACACTGTTGCCAGTCTAAAGAAAATAGAAAATAGTTGCAAGAAAAAAATTGGTGCTGGCACTTACTTTAATGATATCAAGTAAAACAATATTAAAATCATTTTTTTAACTTTAAATCTATCTCATAAATGTATGCATATCCACACAAAATGTACACACCATAAACACACTTCCACTCATGACATACACCATGTATGAACTGCTCTACTACCCACTGGCGATTTTAATTAAAGGTCAACGCAAGAGGAGATAAAAAATATTGTTGTTAGATGGCTAATTTAGTTGAACATTACATAAGCTTTAGGCTGTTCTCTGCAATCAACTTATATGTTGTTGTGGTGGTGTGATTGCCTTTAATAACAGTAGCCATTGCCCTTCAATGTTTACTTCATTGAGCATGCTGATAACATGATGATTATTAAATGAAATGTACAGGATGAGCAGTTGTATTGGTTCATATTACTCATGATAAAATGGTTCAGATTTTTTTCAGTTCTGTGCCATTCCAGTTGTAATCAAATTCTTTTGAACGGGAATGGTATTAGGGGAATTTTTCATCAACCGCACTCTGACAAGCACATCTAGCTACCCTTGAAGATAAGTGCTAGATGAATTTAAAAAAGAGGGCTCAGATGACCTTTTTTCTCTCATTTGCAGCTCTCCCTGCTCACTCAAAACTAATTAACAGGACATTTAGTTACGTCTGAAGCCAGCAACTGTAAGATCTTAGTTAAGCTGCCCTATCTAGAAACGACATTTGCATGCAGCTGTTAACAAAAGTGATATTTATGAAAATGACAACTTGAATATGCAAGTCTTTGCTCCCATTTTAGTGAGACTTTCCAAAGCAGTCTTCAACTTAATGGACTTAAAGTCAGGAGGAGTATAGCAAGTGGAATCCTTTGCATACATGAATTTGATCTTAAACCGCTTTAACAAATACACGCTTGATAAAAGCTGGGTGTTATTTCATGCAGTTATACTCAATGTTAGCAGGGTGAGACATCAATTGGAGGCTAATGGATACGTTTTCAAAATAAAAAAATAAATCAAATGCGAGATTGAATGGTACTGAATATTGACAAAGTAACGTCTGTAATGAAAATGCTACTTGATTGATTTTCTATTTAAGTTTGCCATATAAAAGTGATGTGTCCTACCTTGACACACAAAAAAATAAATGGGAATCCACTCAATCTCGGTCTATCGGTCGCATTATTGAATTGAGCATTGTAAACACAAATACCTGCTTTGACATTGACAAACATAACCCTCTCATTCTCAACATCATATTGACAAACAACACTGAGGACAGGCTTATCGGCCCTGGCATCCCCTGCTGCTGCTCTAAGTGTGTTTGATGAGGCCGTGTTGGCAGCTTAGACACCAGAATCACAGCATACACTGCTACCTTTACAGAGAAAAAAAAAGCACTTCCTCTACCTTTACCATACCGACTTTTCCCACAAATATCCCGTTGGAAACCTTTGCATGAATTGAACAAAGCAGATAAACAGCAGGTATAGGCCTTCACAAAAGAATGCCTAAGGCATCATGCATTTTCAGTCATTGTCAATCATCTTTTTAATGCACTTGGAAACCTAGCAGCCACCAGAGACACACTCAATGCTACACGGTCTTCTATCTATGCTTTTCAAAGGAATACAAAAACAATAAACACCCTAAATCACAAACCTCCCTTGAATGTAATTATTATTCTCTTGGTAATGCTGCCCTCCTCCTCCCTTTTTTCTTCTTCTTCCTTGCCTGTGTCTTTTTTAGATGCTGGCATTTGAATAGGATGCAAAAAATCATGCTGCTCTAATACATGACGCATTTGCTTCCTCGGATGTTATTATGGAGCCCTTACAGAATGGGTGAAGGAATAAAAATGTCTGTGAACATAAAGCTTCAACATACTGTATAGGGGTTGGAGACACTGACTATGCAAATGAATGTTCCAAGCTGCCTCATTATGAGCCCTAGAGAGAGGTCGTTTTTCTTAGCTATTTTTCCTGAAGAAGCCTGAGAGGTAGAGAATTTGCTTCACGTTGTGTTTCTTCTGGGGATTGTAAATACAAAATAAATAAATTAAGAAAGAAAGCTATGACAAGTTTATGTGATTTATACAAATAAGGGCTTTTTGATACTTGTCTTCTCTACAGTATTTGAGTTTATTTCAGGTTTGTTTACCAGTCACTCACAAATGAACAGTAAATTACTTAAAAGTAGAGAAATAATTACGATTCAAGTTCTTTTTCCACCTCAGGGGCTTTAGTGATTTGAATATAATTCCCATCTAGTCGAAAAGGAAGCAAAATCCAAGTTATCCATAATTGTATGGTGTAAAACTATGATTCCGTCGCCATTTTGCAGCAAGCAAAATGACACCCACTCTTAGTCTTCTCACATTTTCTGTCCTATTTTCTTTTTTTTTGTAGCTCCTCTTGCTGATTATTTCTGATGCTGCAATTTCCCTGTCCTAACCCTCATTTGCCATCAACATCACAGCCTCATAATTAGCAAGCATTAATTAGATGCACAAGCATAATTGTTAATCATTGGTTACGCTAGGTGTACAAAGAGAATGTCAAGCAAGGCAATGGAAGAAAAACACTGGCACAGTAACAATGTGATCAAGAAATGAAGGTTGTGTGGTCACGTCCAAGTGCAAAATAATGAGCACCAATACTCCTGCTTTCAAACAGAGATGCCACTAATATCAGGCTGCTTACTCATTATGATTATGTCTCTTCTCATCATCTGATATTATTGCTGCCATTAATCTAGGAAAGTGAGAACTTAAAATAGTCTGTCTTTAGAGAAAGGAATAGAAGCACAAATGCCATAGTGAAAATGCCATTAAATGGAAAGTTATGCTGATGATTTTTCCAATGGAAGTCCACAGCTTGCTAAAAAAATATCTGATCACCATCTAATAGAATTCAGCCTCATGTTTTGGCAGCTCCCGTGAGCCTGATGCGTTGTTCGACTCTTGTGATCAAACATAAAAACAAGACACTGTCATTTCATGGTGGAATGAGACAAGGGGGACATGGAAAACCTACATCACACCCTCTCTCACTCAGTCTCAACCTTTACAGCCACTTAATGTGAGCAAAAAGTTTGGAGAGTCCAAGCCATTAAATAAATACTTTCGGAAATAGACAGAGGAGGAGAGAGAAATGTATTTTTGTTCATCTAGGCACAAGTAATACTGGAGTGTTTGTAAATTTAAGTTCAAAACAGTAGGAATAATGTATTATGATAACCCAAAGGAACCCCTAACAGTTAGGGGTACGGAAACTATGGCTCGGGAGCCATATATGGTGCATATGGCTCTCCACTAACCTGTAACCACTTTAATCATAATTTAGTTTTTCATGACTCTTCTTTATGCAAAATGTCATTGATACTGATTGATTAGCAACAGCATACCAATGTTTTTAAAATAATTCAGAGACTTTTTGTACTTTAAAAGTAGGGTAATGACAAAAAAATCACACATTTTCATATATTTTTACTTTTCAATGCTGAGAATTATAAAATAACGATAATAACATTATAAAATGTGAATTTTTTATGGTTTTCTCTACCAAAAAGGTTCCCGACCCCTGCCAAATTGCTTTTTATGAAGTGTATATACAAAAAATAATAATTCTACCTGATTTTGGAGAGTGATTCCTTCTAAGCCATTTGATTGGGTTGAGGTGGAGCTCTCAAACTCATCCACACCAAATCTTTATGGGCCTAGCATTGTTCACCAGGGGACACTAAAGCTCAAACCTGAAAATAGACTTCATCTGTTCTGAAAAAGATTGAAGCATACAATTGTTGGAAATGTCAACGTAAGATGAAGAGTTAAGGGAATGAGAGGCCACAACTGTTGCCTGCAGTTATGAATGAATGTCAGTCAAAAAGATGAAAGGATATATATAATGTCTCCTGGCTAAAATATGCTATGCAATAAATGATTGATTAATACAGTAATTAAGTATTGCCATTCATTCATTTTCTGTGCCACATTAGGCTTGCAGGGGCTTAAATACCATCAGATTTTTTTTATATTTAATACATTATACATCTAATTCTCTGCTTCTCTTTATTTCCCAGTTTGAATTCCCTCTGTTTTCCTTATTCTCTTTGTTGAATAGCATCTCTCGGCATGTTAATGATAATAGCAAAAGCCTTCGGTAGAATGATTGCCAGTCAAGAAGCGTTGCTGAATAGGTTACATCGCTCATTCCTCATTCGCCATGTCAACTGCCTGTAAATGTTTATGGCTTTGTGGTAAGACCTCGGCTATTCAAATTGTCTTGTCACAATGCATCCCTGAGCAAGAATAAAACCTTCCTTTATGGGAAATTGTAAACAGTCAGTGTGTGGTTCATGGGGAACAATACCCATTTATAAGAGTCCAGCAGAGGCCATGTCCAAAGGGTACCGTAAACTTGTTGGGTTTCTTTTGGTCCTCTCGTGCTTTCTCGCCCCCCCCTCTTTCTTCTCTCACTTTTCAGTTTTCTTGCTTTTTTCAAGTCTTGTTCACCCCTCCTTTCCCAGGGCTTGGCTGGGATCAGGTCGGGTTTTAATGAGAGCTGCAGCCTCATTCTGAGCCCTCCTTTCTATGCAGCTCCATGAGCCTCGTAATCCGCCATCGATCCTGTGATGAGTTGTTGCTGTCAGCTTTCTGAAATAACAGAAAGTACAACAAAGCTCATTCCAATTACCCTACTTCATAATTGGGCATTATTACTCTGAAAGAAGCTGATTTACCCAAGCGTGACACATTAGTGAATGGGAGTTACGTTGTGGCCATCTAGCCAAACCAAATCCCTTCATTTTTGTTAAAGCAATGACTTCTTGCTGTCCGAGTAAATAGCTAGCAACCCAAACTGGATTGGCCACTTAATGTGTTTTTTTTAAATTTCAGTCAAAAACTAATTGCAAACAGAAATTTAGATAAGGCAAAAAGACAATTAACTATTAATTATTACAGTGACATTTTGGGTTTACACCCTGGTTTGGATGTCAGACAACTGTAGAGTACAAACAAATAATAACCAACATTTTTTCCGCTCAAAAAAATGAGCATTAACCATCCAAGTTACTTGATATTGTCGATCAATAATCGAACTTGTCAATATATGCCATTTAAGTGAAAGACTATATTCAGATCTGCCAATTATCATGTGAATTGATACTGTATATACTTACATTGAAGTAGTATTTTTTCCCCAGTCAAAGGCAATGCGTACACAGTCATAAGGTATATATTGGCAGATTGATTTCCTTTTTGTGCACAGACTGGAGTTTTATCAAAATGATGGATGTACTTTAATTCCACTACTTGCTCTCCTATTATTCCTATCCTGTCACTCCTTGAGGGCAAATGCTGGTGCGAGATCGCTTATGATTGAGTAGCCATGAACTTGCCATCTTGCCAAATGTGGCACCATACTCGTGGAGGTGAACCTTAAAAGTTGAACACAATATGTTTGGAGCTGCCAGATATTTTTATTTTTGGCTTTAGAATTTTGCTACTACCTTAAAAAATAGAGTTTTCATCATTCCTTCTTCAATATGCTGTCATAAAACACTCAAAACACATAAAAACAATTATTGAGGACCATTGGTGTGGATGAAAATGAATAAATAAATGATAACCAATGCTTTATTTTTTTTAAATTAATTTTATTTGTATCTAGAGGTCAAATAGTGACAGCTATGTATTATTTGGCATGCCCATTTAGTGTGTGCAGACATTGTTGTGTTGATTAAATGTGAAAAGAGTGACTGTCAGGTATCCACAACAACTACATTCTCTTTGACTATCCTGTTTCGAAGCAAGAGTTCAAGAGTCTTTGACTCTGGTTCAAATGTACAGTTGGGCCACTGTAATTTCACATGTAGTTGTCATGGTAACACACATCTTAACCTGTTAGCAGAGTTACTTGATGTTTTATTTTGGTGGTTTTTTGTCTGTAGGGAATACTGTGAATACATGTGTGTGTGTGTTGATAGCCTAAATATATATATAAATATATCACTTGCCTTCTGGAGTTTTCTCCCCTGTCCATGTTTGGAAATAAGGTGATCTTGTGTTTCTTCCTTTCCTTAAACCAACCTGAGGTCCCTTCCAGGTCAATAAACCTTGATCCACAAACTGCCTTTTGTCCTGCCTCGTGTCTTTAAGGTCATCTGTGTGTTCACCTTCCCATAGCAATACTTTTGTTGACACAGAGTAGTAGAATGCTATAATTGTCGACATTTGCGAGCTGTTTTAATTTGTGGCCAAAGAGCAAAATAGACCCTCTTCTTCATCTACACATTAACAAGCAGTCTCACCGGTGGGACTCAGTGTTCCATAGAATATGAGTTCCAACTAGTCTTCAGATAGACTCTTAATTGCCCATTATTTGGGTTGGCTAGTGACTATGTTATTGTGCAGTGTACACCACATCTTAGACAATTCAGCTGGGAAAGGCTCTAAATGCGATCTCATTGAGGATAAGTAGTAGAGATTGAAAATGGTTGAATGGGTCTTCTTTAAGGAATCGCTTCTAATATACCTTCTATAAAACAGTAGTAGAATTCTACAAATATTTGAATTGGTGAGCAACAACAAAAATCCAACAAGTCAATTACTCAAAGCCAGTGAAAATAAGTAACATTTGGTAGAGCAATCCAGGTGTTAGTTAAGCATTAAGGAGGCTTAAATTGGCTTTTAAAACCCCATGAGTTGAATCTAGAGAATCCTCAAGAGAAGGACACAGAGAGTTTGCTTAGGCTTCAATGGGTAACGAAGTAAAAAATACCATTTTCTCTCTCTGCAAAAGACAAACAAACATAGGGACAATCTACTCTGATAGAACTAGAGCTTGCTATTTGCCCGCATGTTGTCTTGGCAACAACAAAATGATCATGGTGAGATAGCCTGATTGTGATGAACATGGTCAGCAGGACCAGGTTGTCAAGCTGCTTGGAAAGAAAAAAAAGCACTCAGAACACTTAGCGGCCATTTAATTTTTCCATGGGGTTTTCTTTCCTTTATATATGTCAAAGTGACCGGCCCAGTTTCCCAATGATTCACAGGCACAGTATGCTGCTTCTACAAGTGGAAGCAACATATCGAATACTTGTGAACTGCTTCATAAGGTTTTTGGAAAATATAAATTAAAAAAAACAGCATTATGGTGTTGTATAAAATTAAATAAATCAAAACAAAGAGCACCACAGCTCATGATCTTTGCCTCTGCCATCCCATGGGAGAGAAACAATGGCCGTCAGCCACCTGCCATCAGGAGCATTGCACTTTACTAGAGCCATGAAAAGACAGAATCAACTCTCCATAGGCTAATCAAACTATACCAACATCTGGCTTGCCATCCTCCCTATCTTTGCTCTATTCCCTTTTTCTGATGCTCAAATGTCCTCTTTACGTATGCCTTTCTCACTCCAACACATGCAGAGAGCATCTCCGTCCCCCTGCCTCCGTCCCTCCCTCCCTAATGACAAATATTTACAGTGCTGCCTTGATTTATTCCGGGTTAATTAGTGCACGTTAAATCGCCATCATAGGCATGATTCTCTAAAACACAACAGAACCGTGGCCCAGTACACAAACACGTGTGCAAGCTGACAAGCTGCTGACCCGCCCTTTAGCCCCCAAAGGCATAATGTGGTTTATTATAGACATGTGAAGACTTAATTAGATGTGTATAATGCATGCCGACCAGGGACTGCTCGGCGTAGTGCTTTATAAAACAGGCCGTGTTTAAAACTGGCTATCCTAACTGCCTGCATTAGTAAATCTCTTTGTGTTGTGCTCATGATGAGAGGCAGCTCGTAGTAAAGCTCTGCTGGCTCCTCATTATGACAGATATATGCTGCTTTGCTAGCCGGGAGAAGAAGATTTCATACACACGCAGCATTTCTCAAGCTTTGTGAATAATTGGCTCTGTATAAGGGAAGGGAAAAATGGAGCAGTGTGAGCAATGATAAGTAATGAGCATCATCATTAAACAAATAGAACCTGCTAGACATTATGGTTCAGCTAAAGATGTCTCCCACTTGTGACAGCTGGGGTATCTGAATGTGTGTGTCTCCCTTTAAAAATCAGCTCAAGACACTCTGGAGAATATCTATATCTCAGGCAAATCATTCGGAGAGAGAGGTTCAGTGTCCTGCCCTGGAGAAAGCCATAAAGATTACCGACGAGATTACAATCTTTACTACAAACAGTCTTTCCGAGAGTGGGAGGGTGAAAGAGCAAGCCAAAGCATTGTCGATGAGGCAGATTAGCCTGGGCGGAAACAAGAGGGACTAAACAAATCCACTCAAAGGGAGAGGACGGTTATACAAAAGCACTGGATGAGATGAGGGGGGAAAAAATGGAGGGATGCTGCTGACTACGGGAAATATTTATGACTCTGGCTGCACATAAATCTCAGGTGAGAGTTGGAGTAAACCAAACAGACAAAGAGGAGACCATCAATAAATCCATAAATGTTGGTACTAACTGGGTTCTGTCTCATTCTTCACATGCATTATAGGCATTGCCGTATAAGGCAGTGACCTTTTTTGATGTTACTCTGCCTTCAAAAATGTGCACATCTGAGTCACACTTTTGAACTATTTTGAAATTGCATCATTTGACTGGTCGCCAAATAGTTCTATTTTGAATAGAATGTCCTTCTTAGAAACAATGGGACCTAATTTGTGACCTCCTAAACAAGGTGTTTTAGCAGCCAAACCATGCTTTTACTTGCACTTGTACCTATTTTTTTTAATACTTTGTCTTCTGACTATGATTTTTGATTTTGCAACACCCGGATTTTTCTTATGGGGAAATCTTACGGCACTCATTTTTGCTGTACACAGTTACACGGTAGAAAGGAGATAGTGCATACAGGAGAGAGATATATAAAGAGAAAAAGAGGTGAAAATTTGTAATTATATAGACAATTTTTATTTTATTCTTTAATCTTGAGTAGCCATTTCCAAAAAAAAAACATCATCTGACTGGTCTGTATGTGGATTTTTTTATCATCACGTATATTTAATCAAAACCACTCATTATCCAACCACAGGCAAATAATGTTAATAACCACCATCCCCATAATTTACCTGTGTAAAAAGACCCCAACAATTTGTTATTTCATCAGCATCAATGGTTTATCTAAATGCATCCTTGACTATTAAATGCATACACACTTACGGCTGGCAGCCTGAACACACACTATGTAGGAGGGGTGTAGTTTACCAGTAGAGTCTACAGGTACATGAAGCTGTGGCTCCACCTCTGTGGCAAATCCCTGCCCAGGCCAACACAGCTGTGACTACTTACCCATCATCTCTCCTCCAATCAAGATTCACTTCCTGCCCTTATTTAAACCCTTTTTATTTGTCAGTTCTAGCTGACTCAGCTGACTTGCTGACTTGGTTTCTCTTGTTTCCTCACTGGCTGCATAAGATTGTAACTGCTGAGGCAGTTGAGTCCTTTCTTTCCTTAGAATGCACATGGTTTAGTGCAAAGTAAAGTTTGATTGTCCCAGCTTCACCTGGTAATGTGAGTATGTTACTCCTTGTTATATTTAGTATTTATGTTGGCAAAGTTAAAGATCTTTGGTTGTATAGGGGGATTTGAGATAAGTATAGACACCCTGGGGGTGTACATATAGTTTGTGCATTTAGACACATGGTTATTCCCCTGTCTAGACTTTGATTACATCAGTTCTGACAGTGGCACCCTTTGGCCTTATTTCCTGTATTTTGTGGGTGTTCATTTGGACCCCTGTCTGGGAGGTTGTTTTTACCGTGTTTATTTGAGGGTGCCACTTTAATATCTTGTGCTTCCCCTAGGTTATCACGTAATCTAGGTTTTTGTGGACTTTGTTGTGAATAAAATATCACTGAAGACTGCTTTGTCTGGACTCCTCTTTGACCGAACCCATCTGCTGTGGTAGTTGCGACTCCCTGGTATATCGTACCCCAGGGGGAGTCGTACCACACACACTCACACACAAAAAGATATGAAAAGAAAAGCAGAAAGCGAACATAAAGATTAATCTAAAATAAATGTGTTGTTGTGTTTGCATGTGCCTTAATAATGGCCTACTGTTTTATTTGAAAGTACACATAAACTTGACTCATGCATATGTGAGATGGGAAGATGACTAGTATTTAATAATGAGATAAAATATTGGGGACTGTGGATTTATTTAGGAATAAACAACAGCTACGAAGAATAATTATAATCTGGACATTTTGTCACTACTGTTGTGTCCAGACAATGTATCGTAAGTGATATAGCTGTGGGAACGTCGTTGTTGGCTTCCAGTTCTCCCAAAGGTCCAATTATCACACTTCAAAATATGTTGCATCTGTTGATAAAATATTGCCTTATATCCAGGTCCAGCAGTGGTTTTATTATTCTAAAATTACTCATGAATCAGACATTACAAAAGGCACAAAGCTATTTAGAAAAAATGTCCTGTTCCACAACTGTTACTGGAACAGCTTGACAAGAAATATTTCTGAAACTCAAAAGGATCACCAAGATGTTATTATCTTTTTTCCAAATATTCATAAATGTCCTCATCTTGGGAAGAGAAAATGTTTTTTTATTTTTAAATCTGACTTACACAGAACTATTCATATTTGAAGTGTAATAGCTTTAAAAAAAAAATCCTTTCACTCAAATTTATATCTACAGCATGTTCCCAATCACGAAACATTTAATAAACTTATTTGGTTATGTATTGCAGCAAAAAGTGTGTATCTTGTAAAAAAAAAAAAAAAAAAAAGATCAGGCCTAAAGCAAGTTGGTGTATTCCAATTTGACTCCATATAAAAATGCCCTACATTAATGGTTATCTAAACAGCTGTGTAGATCGTTACTCTGTGAAGTTGTAAGTCGTGTTACAACATTAGTGATAGCATCGGCAGCTAACAGGATTAGTGAGGCACTATTTTGTTTGGCCATATCATGCTTGAAATCTTTATGGCGACAATGTTACTGGCGGAGTAAAGTAAACGAACATATATTAGGTTTAATATGTTGGCATGCTGTTTAGACCTTCATGCATGGTCAGTTTTTGTATTTGCGACCTTAACCTATGATAGAAATTAAACTAAACTGTCCAAATGTAATGTATATATTTTTAAATTATAGTGAACAAAAAGACCGACAACCATTCACACTCATTCTCATACCAAAGGGCAATTTAGAGTGTTTAACATGCCTACAATGCATGTTTTTAGGATGTACAAGGAAACCAGAGTACTTGGAAAAAAACTACGCAAGCCTGGGGAGAATATGGAAACTACACACAGTGAAGGACTGACCTTGTATCGAACACTCGACACCAGAACTGTGAGGGTGACATGCTAACAACTGGGCTGCTGGGATCCTATAGAAAATTTAAAATATAAAGAAATAAGATGAAATCAAATAAAAAAATGATAATATGGAAACATTGCAATGTTTTTGGGTGCTTGCACGTTTGGTTGCCGGTCTTTTGGTTGCCAGTCAAATGTACTTAGATATTAAACAGTACTTAGATATTAAACTCTCTTTCATGAATATTATTTTGAGAGCTGGTTTCAACAGTAAACTTTCTGTCACCATTTGACTGGCAACCAAAAGACCGGCGACCAAACGGAACCAAAAGACCGGCGACCAAACGTCCGGTCATGCGATTTTGAGATAGCACCAACAGGGATTTACTATGTGCGAGTGGATTTTCACTATTTATTATGACAAAAGAATGCATCCACAAAACATGTTTCAGGGAATAAAGGGAATGGAAGGACTTCTCAACACTGTTTTGAGTGAACCAGATTGTCTTTGTCTCTTCTGGTTTGTCAGACGATCGATTATAGCTGTCTCAGAGGAGCGCTCAGTGAGCTGATTGGATTAATAAGGAAACAGATTGAATGTGGTGGTGTGTTTAGTTTACAGGTTATTCCCAGTGTCCTTATCCCTCAATTGTTGTTGTATGAGGCAGAGCATTAAAACCATTTGTTGGAACCTTGTGGGATGGATTGGTTGAACATTGCATGCAACATTGGTCTCACATCCCATGAACTTTCAAACCCCTCCTGGGACAAACATTGATATATTGCAGTCACACATTATGTATTGCTGCTGGCTTTTCCATAATCCAATAGAATTAAATTCTAATCATTTTAACATGAATTCCCAATCCTCCATCACTGATGTAGCATTGTTGTCAAAGGCACTGAAACATTTATTCTATTAGCTGCTACACTATGTATATTAGGGTGATTTTGTTTCCCTTCCCAGAATATTGTTCCTGTATTATTTATTATTTGATAAGGATTTATAGTAATATGAAAATGTCATGTATAAAAAAATAGCTAGAAATGTGTATCCAATATATTTCCATAGTTGTATTCAATTCAGTTCCATCAGAATCTTTTTTTAAAAGTAATTTTTCATTGCTTTATTTTAATTCCGCACACAAAAATATTTGATTTTCCTTTTACTCTTAAAATTGATAAGATACAAAAAAAGATTTTGATACTTTTGAGTCAAGTTTTCATTGAATTACACATGTTCTAAACCACTTATCCTCACAAGAGTTACAGGAGGGTGCTGGAGCTTATTCCAGCTGACTTTGAGAACCAGGCGGGGTTTATCATTAATATTTAGTTGAATCTCAATTCTTGTTTTTATTTCATTCCACGTTTTTACCTTTTTTTATTTGAAATAGTGAACTAAATCTAATAGAATATCTGTATATTTATTCCAAATGTATTGAAAATCATTGCAAAATGTTTCCATTTTACTTATGATTACCAGTTAAAAGAATAAATAAAATCCTTTGTGTACAACTGCAGCCTATTGATCTGGCAACAATTACTCCTCTAAGTGAAGTCTTTTACAAACAAAGATGTCAATCACCATCCCAGAAAATCACTGGCACTGATCCCGACAGTTGGTTAACAGTGTAGTAATTTGCCTCTACTACTATGAAAGGGTTCGGAGTTAATGTATATTGCCATTAACAAAGGAATCTTTTTTTTAACCCTCAAGATGGAGACTGCATTTTTAAGCTTAATTAGGGTATTATGTAATTTGAAGTAGAAGCAGAGGAACACTTTGAACTATGATTTCTCTTTTAAGGTTGTTAAAGTATTCAAAGATATAGTCTTTTGTTGTTTTCTGCTCAGGATACAAAGAAACTGAAAGTTAAAACGTCACCAACAAAAATTTTGATTTAAAATGTTTATTATGCCACATCATTCATTGAAGGCTTAAATGAATGATGTGGCATAATAAACAATAGAAATGCAAACAAATGACTTACAGTATGTTGTCTGATCCAGTATTTCTACTAGTTTCTACAGTAATATGTACTTTATTCTTAGTTGGATCAGAAACAACATTAGAAATGAAGATAAACAGTTCCTCTCATTGTCAATGCAGGATGTTTGAGGATTTTTGTATTGTTTGGGATTCAGACTAAACTTCTGATTTACATATACTTAAATAGTACATTTCTTATCCAATTATAATGTCTTTGTTACACTGCCAACTATGAAGAAAGTCAATGAAAGGACGACACTATCTGACAGAAAGATAAGCAAACGAAGAAGATGTAACTGGACAAAAGTTCTTTGCTATTTCCATGTTCACTGAGTAATTAATTACAAGAGAAAAAAACTGGTGCAGTAATTTTGGAGCCTACTGCAAACACCACAATTCCTACAAAAGCTCTGATCTGAGGATATGAGCAATACACAAAAACACACATTGGCTTCAACCAGTGCACCAGTAAAACTCCACCTCCTTTACTCTAACAATTGTTTTGTAAAGGGGAAAAAAAATCCAGATGTATTGTATGTCAAGAAAAAAATCTTGTCTTTTTGTGTCAGCTCCCTTGCTAGACATCTTTTGTTCAAGCACACAAAATAATGTCCTGTTTTTTTGTCCTTTCCATGAGGAATTTTTTCTCACTCGCCATTAACCAGCACGATGCCTGCAGCGTTGAGTCACATTTTAGAGGGAGGAGATAAAACTGCCCCCCCCCATTAGAGACCAGAACAGATTCTAACTAGTCTGCTAGTTTCTACAACAACAACAAATACTAACTCATACTAAAAGACACATACATAAACCATAACTTGGCCACTAAGCAGGCTTTTTAGCCTTCAGGATAGTCAATGTTCACTTGATAAAGATGCAATAAAAAAATAATTCCAGACAAAATGTGTAGGCATATAATGAGCTGCAGAGGGAGTGGAGGACACCTGTTTGTTTATATAATCTTTCACAAACAGTGTGCGGTTAATCACCTGAGGTGCTGCTAAGGTGACGCTCATCTGCATCAAAACAAAGAGGTCGGCCCACATGAAACACAGAGGACAGATGCTGTCCCATTTTGCTTTGGCTTTTCACTTTTAATGTATGTTTACTCTCTGGAGAAAAACAGTTGCAGATGTCTTTTCTTCTGCTCTACACCTGCTGCTCCTGCTTGTCCACCACCAATTAATAGATAATGTTACACTGATAACTGAAATAAAATGTTACTTCTTGACCAATGTTAAGATAGAAAGACATGAGTACTAACTGTTTTGAAAGTTTGCCTTGATTCGTCTTAGAACAGAACTAGTTGTCGATAGGTGACAGAGAATCCTATTACATTTGTCTTATTTTTTTACAAGCTTTGTTGCCTCTGATGGCCTTTCAAAAGATGTAGTTACCACTTTATTTGATGCTTCCATAAAGGTGATTTATACGCTGTTATCACAGGGTGAAAAAGAAATGTCAATACCTAGTAAAAAAAAAGTGTGAAAAGAGAAAGAGACAGACTTCATTAATGCTGAGCTGGGCTACAAATGCTTTTTAATAAGTGACAGACAAGTAGACTATTTGAGAGGTGGTAGAATTGAGTCTTGGTTCCACCATTGGGTACTTTTGGACTCCTATTGATTTGTTATACGTGACCAAGTCACAAAGAAAATCTTGTTGATTTTTTTTACAAGCTATACGTTGTGATCTTTAGTTCAAGATGCACGCTTTAAAAGTATCATGAATTGTTCCCTTAACCATAAAGTTACAGAAGTTTGAGGCGAGAAAAGGGAAGGACCGTAACATAGGAAAACAGGGAGGCCAGGAAAATGGGCAAAAATGCATTGATTAAAGTGATCAAAAGATAAACAGGGGCTCCGAAAACACTGCAAAAGACAAAAGGTTGGAGTCACAACCAACTAACTGAGAACAAGGAAGGACGACAATGCACAAGAAACCCAAATGTGACTTTGACAATTATGCAACAATTAATGAACAAACACATCAAGCTTGAATACACAGACATGGAGTAATGAGACAATGAGAGACAGGTAGGTGACACAAGAGGAAGCCAATTAGTAGACACACACAGAACTGGCCACAACAGGTGAACTCAACAGGCAAGGACAAGCCACAATAAACCACAAACATTAAATTAAGCAAACACTAACAAACTCTATGCAATCAGCTGGCCACCAAGTGGGTGTCCCTGCCCTCTGGCTCAAATTCAGCTGAGCTCCAGCACCCCCCGTGACCCGAGCGAGGATAACGCGATTCAGAAAAGGGAATGAATGAATAACAAACTGTTAGGGGCGTCACCCCTTCCTTCTTGAGACCTGATTCGCCGGAGGCAGATGGAAGGAATAGATTTGATTGCAGGTCAGTTGTCAGACTGGCGGAGCGGCCACATCTGTCAGCAATCCACATCAACCACGTTTAAAACCCCAGTGGACGCACAAGCATGTCCCCCAATCAACCTGTCTGTTTTACACGTCACTTGTTTCTGGCCTTCCTTGAATAGTAGAGCTGATCTGTGGCTTGCCACCCCTTGTTTTTGCCTCCAGGCCCTCTGTGCAAGCACCCCGTCAGTTTCTTCATCTGTGCCCTCTTTTTCGAGTCCCCTTCAATCTATCCACTCTACTTGATCCAGTCTATTGCTATTTGTGCCCACATTTTAACTTAAAACTACCCAAAACATGGCCTCAACAGACAGGAACTACAACCGACATTTGCCCCAATGGGAAGTAAATGTAATCAATGTTTTTTCTGTAGTTGTATTCTTTTATTTATTTTTTACTATAATAGTAAGTACCATAAATATCTCATCTCATTTTGTAAACAGCTTTGTCCTCCTTAGGGTTGCAGGAGGTGCTGGAGCCTATCTCAGCTGACTTCAAAAACTAAATGGACATTTCCTTATGAGGACCAACATTGATTTTGTCTATCTTTTCATATTTGTTCTATCAAAACTTGGCTAAATAAACACATTCCTAAAAGTAGTTACTTGGTTTATTCATTCAGCAGAATGTGTCTCAGAGCCAATACTGAAAACTAATGTGATAAAATCTAATTTTTACATGAATGGAGGTTTGCGATATGATGTTACATTGCTCACACTAGGGAACAACTCTAGAGACATGTTTAAACGGCAATATATTCTATTCTCTGCGTGAGATTTCCCGCTTCGTCTTTGTTCATGTTTATATTCTACCTCAGACGAACGTAAACAACACATTGCTAGAACCCATTTGTCAGTCAACATGACGACAGTGGAACAACCTGATGGTTTTAAGGTCTTGTCTCTGAACTTCAACTCTGTATTCAACCCTAACATCTTGAATTCTTGGTTCCTTCTTGTTCCTTGACTACAGCATTTACCGTGCCATCTGCTTTTATATTCATAGGCTTCATAACAATTGACAGACATCAGGTGAGACTGGGAAAACTGCCTAAGGTTGGCACAAGAAGCAAGCTGATTCATAAATGACTTGCTTACCATCTGGCCATTTGGTTTCTTTACAATAACAACGCGCTATTGGTTTCCACTCTCAGGAAAAACATACACATAGACGAGTACATTGCGAGTGCCCATTATATGAAGATTGGAACTGAGGAAGTCTTTGGTTGAAACCATGCAACAACAAAAAAGTTGAGTTGCACTGGGCCAACATTTCAAAAGTAACTTGAAGTGTTCAACTTGACATCCATGAAGTTTTTGAAGCTGAATATTAAAACTCCACACAGCAGGACCGACCTGAATTCGAACCAAGCACCCCAGAAATGTGAGGCTAATGGGCTAACCACTCTAACTCCACTTAGAATTTTCCACAGTGAACAAATATTTCCATTTTTTATTGAGCAAGTACAAAGTTTTCTACAAAAGACCTTGATACATGGTACATGCTTTTTTCTTTGTTATAACGAGGACGACAAAACTCATTGCCAGGACAAAAGTTGCTGCCGATGTCTGCTGTTTTCTTTTGGTAATTTGTTCCTGCATGCTTGAGAGCAGCCTTTTTTTCCAGGTAAGTGGATTTGTTGGACAAAAAGGCAAAAGCTTGAGCCGACAACAAGGAGCTTGTCCTTACAGAATAGTAATTTAGCATCCAGTTCTGACCTCTTACATTGAATAGGAGCATAAAATCTAAACTTGCTCTTCTATTGCACAGTGAAATGCTTTATTTCATTTGTGAATATTTACAAGGGTCACACGGCGTTGAATGTTATAAAACTGTTAAAAAGAAATGTTATTGGTTAATGAATGGTGCTGGAAACAAAGTGTCACAACATGTACTTTTTCACCAGAAGTGCTCAAACACAGCTATACTTTTTTTCCTGATATGTCAAACCATTTGTGCAATAGTCGAAAAAAAAACACTAATGATTCCCATGAGCCCCTTAATATAGGGTTGTCAAATTTGTGGGCCATATTGCAGTTATGGTTGCCCTCAGGATGTGCAGTGAGAAAAGGAAAATCCTACATAAATATCTCATCTCTAGGGGTGTAAACGTGTACGCAAAAATAGTAGTCAGAGTTTAGTTCACAGTGGGAAAAACAAATACAAACCTGCAGTTTCAAAATACTAGTACATCAGGGCTAACATACGCACTAGGCTACCAGGTACCACACCGGGCAGACTATAATCAACGTGCATTAGGAGTCAGGCAATCAAAAAAGTTATGACATTTTTATAATTGTGCTTACAAAAGATGTGGCATGTATGAAATTCATTTTTCTTGAATAGTACCGTATTTTCACCACCATAAGGCGCAACTAAAAGTCTTACATTTTCTCCAAATTAGACCGGGCGCCTTATAATCCAGTTTGCTCTATATATGGAAAAAAAATAAAATGTGTCATTCATTCACGGCGCGCCTTAAAATGTGGTGCGCTGTATAGCTGTGAAAATATGGTATATATGGCTATGTCCCAGGCCATAGAAAAATAATAATTGTATGGAACTATGAACTCTTGCCACACACATGCAGGGTGAGAGCTGAAGTAAATCAGGCTTATGTTTTTACTATAGTCGGTGTGACATTTGAAATACAGTATAACATTGCATCTCTTTAGAGGAGGATTCATTACCAATAACCCGTACATTACATTATGTTAGTAATTGCTCTAAATGTACATTGTAGTAAATGCTACCACTCTCCAAAGGAAATGTGTCAGGAGATCAGAAGAAAATGTAGCAATCCATCAGGGGGTATAATTATAGAGGCCATTTCTATTTATTTTTTTGAAAATTGAATGTGTTTTGAATCAGCTGGAAGTACCTCCAATTTAGTTGTGATTGTGTTTACTATGATTATATATGTTGAATTCCTTTGTCATCTGAACCTACATGGCAAAAAAAACATATTTTCTAACCACAATACATTTTTAGTAGCAATGTTAAACATACATGAACTGACCTTTTTGTTTCTTTTGTCATCATGCGTAGAATATGCAGCTGTAGAGTTTAAGTAATATCACAGCACAGCGTCAATTACAGCTTGCAAAAGATCTACAAAGGCATAATGTAAAGACATCATTAAAATTATATGAGTCGCTGTCCGGGATGATAAATTATTCCATTTTCTGTTCCGCTTATTCTCATTAGGGTCATAGTGATCTGGATGGAGTCTATCCCATCTGACTGGCTGAATAGAAGGGTTTACCCTGAACTGGTCTCCAGCCAATTGATTGGCTTAATGTTTTGAGAATTCAGGTAAATCGAAGTATGATTGCAAGGAAACCATTTTCCTTTAGGGATGGTAGGTAATGAAATAATTAAAAATTCCCAGACATTTTTGGTCCTGGTTCAATTGTCTTAGGACTACCTGACAAATGTGTGCAGGAAAGGAAATGAATGAATATTATAATTGAGTTGCTAATTTTAGGCAGCAGGTTAAGAGTCTTTCCTTCCAGTAGAAATTAAATAATGACTCAAATATAGTGCTTATTCAGTTATATTATGTTTTCTATTAGAATATAGCAATGCAACACACAAATGGGCAACTATGGATTAGAAAAGTACTATTTTCTTACTGTCACCTTAGCCTTAATCGAACCTTCGATCTCAGAACTTTGAGGCCGAAGCACTAACCACCCAAATTATTATTAAATCAATTTGAACAACTTGAATTGCTATTCTTGGATGGAATAAAAAAATTAAAAAAAACGATGGAGGAAAAAAAGTTAAAACCAGACTGCTAAACTTGACCATGAAACATTGATTTTTTTAAATACATCGTTTGTGTTAAAAATAATTGCAGTCAAACTTTTACCAAATACTTAAAATTTTACAAAAAGGATTTTCATATTAAATGTACTTTATATAAACAAAAAAATGTCCTTCATGAGTAGAAGGATGTCCACAAAAGCAGCGTAAAAATAGAATGCAAATAACAGACAATAGCCAGGATGCATTTAGTAATGTCAGCATCTCCAAAGTGCGTCAGCTTAACTTCACCGCCAACCAGACAGCCAGAAAATTCACCATGAATATAATATTGCCTTCTTTTCTTTCTTCTACGCAAGGGCACCATTTTCATCACTCAGCAGTGTAGATATCTTTTTTTATTTTGCTGACATTTCAATGTGCTGTTATGATGTACTTAGAGAAGAAATGTGTAAGGTCACATTGAAATTAACTATGTGGAGGGCCACGTAACATGAAGCAATTTTGATTTTTTTGGGGGGGTGGGAGAAGGTCTGATAGAGGGAATCCTTTAGTCAGACTAGAATAAATTCAATAGCAGAGAGCTCAAAAAGAGAAAAGTTGGTACTGTATTACACAATTGCAATGTTTTGAAATGATGTTTCACTCTGATAGTTACAGTTAAGGTTGGTAAGGTTTGGCTTAAGATTTCTTTTTTGACATGTATGTATTTTCATGTCATTTTCATGGAATTGGACAAAACGGCACTTGATGGGGTGGCAGGTAGGTACAAAATTTGGAAAGAGGGTGTTTTGTACTGCTTTGACTTGAATTCCAGCGACTTTTATGGCAGCCAATAAACAGCCAATTTTGTATATTCTTCAATATCCACTCATATAAGTGCGCATTGCTTTTCCTTGACATGCAGAAGAGAAAAGAAACTGCTTACTTGAAGTGAGACATTGTTGATTCATGGTTATCATGAAGAACTGCAAACATAAGGACAAGAAATGTACTCGTTTCACCTCAAAAGTATTGTTGTTCTCTAGTTTTGAAGTAACTATATCACATTGCTAATGTGTGGCTGTCCAACTTACACTCTTTTCATTTTCTTCAAAGAACTATGTTGAATGATTATGGACTCACAGGTATCCATAAGGGGCAGTTAAACTAGTGATGTGTAACCATTCCACCATAACAGTTGTAGGTCTTGCTCAACAACCCTTAGCTTCATTAAAAGTTGGTTAAGTGATGGTGAACGAAATCTACTTGTGACAGAATAATGAGCAGGGTAGCAAGGTCAAGTAAGGTGAATCGTCATGGATATGCCTATTAATATAAAGAGAAGCGGAGAGAATTGACGTATACCCTTGAAAACATTAAACTACCGTATTTTCACGACTATCAGGTGCACTGCATTATAAGGCGCACCCTTAACAAATGACATATTTTAATTTTTTTCCATATATAAAGTACACTGGATTATAAGGCACCCTGTCTATTTTGGAGAAAATTTTAGACTTTTAAGTGCGCCTTATAGTCGTGAAAATACGGTATATGGAATCATATTAAGTTAATAAAAAGCCTAATCAAGTATAATTTGTAAATAACAATATTAGGTTGTCAGGCTTAAATGCACATTCTTCTATACTTACATTTGTACTTCATTTCTTCTACTTACAACACTTCACTAGAGATTAATCCAAAAATTGAGCATCCCAAATGCATTTGCAAGTAAGACAGAAAAGAATAATGGAAGTGAATGTTGGTTAAATCCCCCTTTACAAGCTCTTAACAGTCTAGATGGCAGGTAGTCCGAGATCATCTGCATCTATGTTCTGCTATGCATGAGTAAAATTTCAATTTGTTCCCATTCATTTAAAGGACGTTTACTGCGCCCCTCTAATTTATTTTATTCTAGCTATCAACAAATCTGTTGACAGAAAGCAAATCATTCTAGGACAGTGATATTGGAAGTCGTGTATCATGAATATGTTCTAACAATCTCAGTATTATGTGCGGAATTCTATGATGAAGCGTTGAGGGAAGCTATAAAGCATATTTGGCGGAAAGTATCACCTTTTAAGTAAATTAAATAGAAGCCAGGCGGCATTGTGTGGTTATCTCTGTGAAGAGTTTGCATGGTATCCCTATAACTGTGTGGCTTTTCTCTGGGTAATACAATTTCCTCTCAAAGCCCTCCAAAAACATGCATGGTAGACTGATTGAACACTTTAAATTGTGCTTATAATTGTGCAAACCTAATATTTTATCAGTGAACCCCGCCGTTTTATGGTTACGAAATGGCACCCAAACAGTGATCATCTTGACCAATGAGCATCTAAAATAAGTTTATTTCAAGTAATAATGTCAGCGCTTCTTGCTTAGAACCCCAACTGACTATTTCAAACAAAATTGTCAACAATTAGTAGAGTACTGTTTAACTGAGTCTATATTGGAAAACATCCCGATTATTAGTCTTAAAGAGTAAAGTGATGTCTTGAATTTACACTAAGAAAATCTGAACATTTTGAAACTAAAATTGTAGGGTACACTAGGAAGAGGGATGGACTTGCCTTAAAAACTGTAATCTTCCTACACAGTTTGTCATTTATGCAATTATGCATCAGACTCTACTCAGGAACATATTTTAAATGTCTGTGAAACATCTATGACGCACTTTGTTATTGTGGTTACCATTTTCAATCTCCAATTGGCCACTTGTGAAGTGTTTTTGAAAAAATAACACATGGAACCCAGTAGGCCATGCAATGCCTTGCATAGAAGTGGCCACCCATTGTTGTATGAATATAAGCCATTGTGATGTGAATAAGTGTTTTTGTGCAAAATGTGAACTCCATTTGACATTTTTCGCATGATTATTCCATGATATATATTCATTTTTATTAACCTATTAATACATCAATCATATTCAATAAAGTTGAACCATGCATGGAAACAGATTGGTTCAACATTAAAGGCTTGGCTGTAACTTTATATCCCATAATAGAGCTGTTTGAGAGGCATGGACTTTTTCTTTTAGGGCATTCATACCTTGAAATTGTCATGTTGAATGTGCACTTTTTACATTTTGTCTCAACCTCCTTTACTGTATTTTACAATCACAGCACTTCTCCTTCAGGCATGAAACCTCTTTTAGCTCTTCTTTAGTGGTTCAGCACTATTGATATTTTCCAACTGCAGGGTATTGAAGTGCTGGGTCATCTGAGCTATTATTTCAAGATTAGGGTGACACGGGGCACTTCACAGGAGAATGGCTTTGAAAAATCTCATGTGCTTCCATTATTGTGTCATTTCTGACCAAGTCCAACTGTCCACAAGTATAGAAAAATTGCAACGAAATTGACCGAAACCGCAGCTCACCCGCTCGAATGTAAGAAATCATCCTAAAATTGAATGTTTCTATACTTGGCAAAAAAAAAAATATCCATCATCGGGTGGTTAACATTTATTTTATTGTGAGGAGAGTACAGGATGTTCTCAGTCAGCTTGTCTGTTCCTCCATAAAAAAAAAATGTTTGTCCCTCTTTTTCCTAGTAGAACATTATTACAGCTGAAATAAAGTACACTGTGCCTACTCATTGGATATTGATTTAAAGAAAATTACAGATTATTTTGCAATAAACTGAATGCTCAATTTATAAAAACTTAACAAATTAAAGAACAATGAAATTTGCAGTACCTTAAATAATATATTTAATACGTGTAAATGCAGTTTTCTCAGCTGATGGGCAGGGGTGGGATTGAAAATAGAATAAAATAAAGTAGGAAATTACGATTATATTATTTTACGATTACACTATAATGTTTGCACTCAGCAAATTTTACAGGAAAATCAACAGTTGTTCATGACTGGATTAAAACAAGCAGGTGTCTATATTGTATCATGAGCTAGTCACACCCAAATTCCACAGCACTCGTTAGTATTCCAAAATCCATAATAAGGCAAAGTAGATATGGAAAAGGAAGCAGTTTATAATCCAAAAATGACAGTAGGAAGAATGTCAAAGTCAAGTTTTTGACTCCCTGTCAAACTATGAAGAATTACTGAACATCATCTACAGAGCAAAGGTAAGTAAAATCACACCAACTATACTTCCATTTCTCCTAGTAATTGGCAAAATAAGTGTCACCCAAAAACTTTTTACGCTTTAACTTTTTCATATTAATAAATTAAATCAGGTTTTCTTCCATGCACCAACATTGTTTTGCAAAAATTAAGTTCTCTGCTGATATCCCACTCTTTCACTATCATTATTTTTCATTTTCTGAACGACTTTATCCTCACTAGGGTCGCGAGAAGTAGCCTTTTCTCTTCCTTTGCTGAAAAAAAAGAAAAAAAACCCGCTAAATAACTGCACATTCATTGAGCCAATCACTTTTTCTGCTGTTTCTCTTAACCAGCCCAAACTCTAAACCACTGGGATCAAAAAGAAGAAAAGATAGACCATAATCCATGTTAAGCCTTCCCCGCAGCTCAGTGTCAATGTACCAGCTGATACATATCATTCGGAAAACCCACAGCCTACAATTGCTCTGCTGTTGTGTTTTCCAGTTAAACGTTTAGTGATTTCACCTTATTCTTTTAACAATGTATCATTTTTTTGGTTATTATTATTTCTAGCAAGCTAGTGCACTATTCAGTCTTCTTGAGCATCATACATACATACATATATATATATATATATATATATATATATATATATATATATATATATATATATATATATATATATATATATATATATATATATATATATATATATATATATATATATATATATATATATATATATATATATATATATATATATATATATATATATATATATATATATATATATATATATATATATATATATATATATATATATATATATATATATATATATATAATATATATATATATATATATATATATATGAGTGTGTGTGTGTGTATATATATAGGCCTAAGAAGAAGTTGATCCAGTATCATCCAGTATCATAGGAAGGTCACAGAAAAGGTGGATAAAAGTGGACCCTCCACCCACTGCCACAAAGAGATTTATCAAGCCAGCTTTGCTCTCTGAAACACATGGTTAATTTAGCAGCCATTACAGGTGACATCTTGATGAATAGGGAGTGCTTTCCACGCATACATAGACAATAGGCATAAACACACAAACACACGCGGAGGCACGTTCATAGGAAGAAAAATGGCCGTTTTATTGCAGTCTGCAGGAGGACAGGAGATAAAAGTTAGTGTTTGTGGAATGATATGTCAGGATTGTTTCATTAGCTCCAAGATAGAAGGCTCCAGCCGGTTCCATCACTGATGATTCCAGGGAATGAAATGATCCCAGGCAAGCCATGTGTACAAATGCAGAGACAAACCTATGGATATGTACTTACTGTTAATCCCAACTACTTATGTACCCAGGAGATTAGAAGGGCTACTAATCAGGATTTAAAACATTGAAAATACACAAAAGGGAAATGTACCTGATAGTAACAACCTGACAGCCTGTAAAAGATCCGAGATATCAACAATTTCATTTATTCACCATAATATTCATCCACTAAAATATACAAGAAAAGCCACCCTTTACTGGGTGTAGTTGTAAATTCCCCCACAAAAGAAATATTTGATAACTGATAAACATATGTTGCTACCAACATATCAACATAAACGAATCCACACTACCCACTATACAAATGCTGTAGCTGCGTATCTAAACTCTAAGATTGAATGGATTCGGTCCAGAAAAGAACACAAAACAAGAAGTTTTTCTGCTTTATAAGGGAGTGATCATGTTTTTATATCTCTACAGACACTATTATACATGCAAATATAAGCTCCTATTAATAGAATATGTCAGATTTATTATAATGGTTTGTTTTTTTTCAGGACCAAAAGGTCGAAAAGGTTTCAAAATTCAGAAAGACAAGTAGAGAAAAATGCTCATATGTTTCTGAAAGGCTAAACAACTTGCACCAACGCAAGAGGACAGAAAGAATTTAAAGAGGGAAGAGGTAATGAGGATCAGGGGAGCTGGAAAAAATGAACAGATAGGTGAAGTCAGTGTGAAAGAAACGAGAAGATAGAAACCCTGTGACTGGGTATAATGCTGGAGTTGTAAATACATAAAATAAATCAACCAAATAAAATAACATCACAGACCAGATGCTGCAAACCTAAGAAAAAGGATGCTTTTGATCCATTTGCATTGTGATTGATTTAAAATTTAAAGAGATATATGTTTTGTTACATCCCTACTAAATAGAAATAAAATGTGAAATGTTTTCCAGGCTCATGAAATGTCGTAGCATTAGGACAGTGGTGGCCCTAACTTGAATGGCGCCCTTTTCAAGACCCTCCATGGGAACTGCTTCTCCCTGCTTAAGCCAAACCGTAGAACGAGAGCAATTCACAGGTAAATCGCATCTGTATTTATCTTAGAATTGCACGGAACTGCCAATTTTGCACAATTTTCCCATGATTATTTCCCTCTTACATTCACCGTTTCTTGCCTCAACTCTTTAACAATTGCCACTAGAACAAAACAAACAACAAAGCCAAAGAAAAAGTACTTAGTTCAATCTTGGTTCCGATCTTGCTGAATAGACTTTACCTGTTCTCCTCAAGGGTTTTCTCTGGATTTCCTCAAACATCCCAAAAAAAAATACACATAGTAGGCTGGTTGAACACTCTAAATTGCCTCTAGATATGAATATGAGCATGAATAGGTTTCTGTCTCCTAGTTACCTGCTACTGGCTGGCAACCAGTTCAGAGTGTCTCGTTCCTGTTGCCAATAGTTGGGTCGGATAGGCTCCAGTCACTACGCTACAGTCACTGAAAGAGTTTTGTCAGTCTTCTCAGAGGGGAACAGTACGATAAATGATGGGAAAATAAATAAAGAGTCAACTGCAACCAAAATATAGAGGAAAATAAATATAAGAAAGTCGAGCCAAGTGGAGTGCCCACAACACCTTGGAGAGGAGTCATTGTGAATTGCTGATAGATGATCGGTGACAAAACTCCCTTACCCACTTAAAGTTGACACCTCGGTGCAGCTGCCTCTTCCCTTCAGCGTACAGGTGGGGATGATATCAGTGTACCTGGGAGATGTTAGAATAGTCCCAGCCCAGTTATAGATGACACTGGAAAACAATCGTCACTCATCCTCTCCTACTTCTTAGCTCCATACTTCTTTCTCAGAGGAGATGTCCTCTGACAGTATTCAGAAGTATGGTGATTTTTTGGAGACTATTAAGTCATAGATATGCCCTCAGGCTGGAATTTATAGAGGGAGGTGCATTCTAGTTTGAGCGAATTAAATATGAAGTTGATTCTTAACCTTACCATCAAGCAATTTGCAAATAACCTTAAAACATGAGGACAACCTATTTTACTGCATTAGCCATGAACTTATATTTAAAAGTGGAGCAGAAGCGCTCGGCTAAGCCGGCCAGTCTTGGAAATATCCTTTCCTAATTGTGGCCTTCTTGAACCTTTAGTCCATCTTCTAGTCTGTGTCTGCTCCTTTCTGTAGGCTACAGATGAAGTGCTCTAAGCCTGCAGTATAGTCCATGGTGTGCTATGCATGATAAAGAGCAAAAAATAGGGTGGGGGAAGACTGAGGAAGTTAGGGCAACACAGCTGCTGGTAGAAGACTGCATGCAATAAGGCCCATTGTAGCCATAGAGGGAAAGAATATTTTTTATTGTCATCAATAAACAGATGCAAATAAGGAAGATATGCATGAAAGAAGCTGGATAAACAATATTAAGTGCCTAGAGTGTAAATATCTCTAGAATTTATGTAGGGAAGCGTGTGCCTGTTTGAGTCAGGGGTAGTAAGTGAGGTAGACATGCACATGCCAATAAAAGGATGGATAATGGACGAGCTGACTTAACGTCATTATTATTTCTTACCTTCCAATTCAAATATCTAACTATTATATTCCAACAATATTTGAGGTATTCATTCATCTTCTATACTGCGCATCCTCAAAAGGGTTGCGTGGTTTGCTAGAGCCTAACCCAGCTGAATTCGACAGACTACACCAAAAACTGGTCGCCAGTCAGTCGTAGGGCACATAGAGACAAACGATTGACAATCGGCACTCCCAATCATACCACCAACAGCACCAAAGTCAGGTAAGTGAACCTCTACACCACGAGACAGGATATATTTTAGAAAATTTACCGAAATTTTAAAATCAAACAATTTTAGAATTACTTGGAAGACATTTTTAACTTGAATTTTTGTGTAAAATGTACGCGCTGAAACAAAGGATGGAGCTGTTTGTACTCGAAGGATCTAAAGTACTCCAGTCTCAAAGCTCAGAGGATTAAATTAGAGGAGCAGAAAGTTCTTGGTTGTAAAGCGGCAAAGGATGAACCGCTCCATAAGTTACATTTCCAGACTCAGGGAGTTGAAGACTTACTGACATGAAGGTCTCCAGGGCGCAAATAGGAGTATCTGACCTTAGATGGGTGTAAGGGTGGGGGGCTCAATCTGTATTTCTAGACAAATTGAAATGGCAGCACAAAATATTTGTGAAGGTTGAGAGTTTTATTAACTGTGTAGAGCTCCCAAATAGAAAAATCAATTGAGGTCTACTATATAATACTGTCCTTTATATTGTAGCATAGCTGCAATCCATTCCTTCGATAGTCAAAAAACAAAATTGGGCAATCAAGTCCAGGAAATGCTATGAATTCTGTTACTATCATTGACCAAATTTTTCAAGAATTTTCAATGCACCGATTATGGCGGAAGGGATTGTTCTTCCTAGCAACCCCAGCAGCTAAATTGTCAAGGGCTTGATGCCCCTAGCAAGGTCACCCAGGGCAAGTGGGTTGTAGATGAGGAACCAGACAAAGGGTAGCTCAAAAGATCTCTTATGATCATTATTTTCACCTGACCTCAGTATCTCCTGACGTGTCGCGGGTCATTCTAGCAAACCCTCGGGAGCCAAGCCTGGAAATGCAGCTTTATGATGAGCACCCGGTGGCAAGAGTTGGACCCAGTATCAGGCTGAAATATGACAAGGATTTTATGAACCATTCCAATGGAAATATTGAAACTACCGTGCTGACCCCAATCATATTGTTTGGTAGACATTGGGCTTATCTTACTATTCCAGCAACCTTTTAAGGTTTTCGTGCCTGTCTTGGTCTTATCTATGGATTTAATGTTCCTCACTCATGTAAAATTTCAGCCACGTATTCCCTTGTTCCCTCGACTAGTATTACACATACATACAATCATTTCTCCACCATGTTGTGATGTCAAAATCAATGGAATCTTCCCTCGTACATCTGCACCCTATTCTATGTTTACATCCCATTCTCAGTGGCACATTTTAAATGTCTGTTCTCTTGACATCAGGCTCCGCTCACAGCCTCTTCTTCCTCTCATCTTTTCACCCGTTCAAACTACTTCACTATCCTTTCCTGATAACAGCCTCAGCCAGCCAGCTTCATCATCTTTCTATTTCCCCAATACCCCTCTCCCTTCACAAAACTTGCCCTCTTCTTATTTTATTTCCACAATATACAGTCCCTTCTTATCTCTCTGCCCTCAAGTTGGCTGTGCCTGGTTTCAAAATGACTGAGAGAAAATAGCACAAATAATAAATTAAGATCTGGCCATATGGCACAATGTGTTTGAATACCTTGATCGTTTTTAGTTTGTTTGTTTAAGCCTCACAGAATCCTGCTACCATGCATAATTTTTAAAAGTGGGCTAGTTCCAGCACCACACGGTGCAAAACCTTGTTTCTAACAGGGATACTGTTTTGTGAATGCACTTTCAATCATTTACCAGGTCATGCAGGGCAGGAATTTGCATTTTTACTCATTTTTTAAGCAATCAAATTTGCATATTTGGAAATACTCTTTGCCTATTTTGGCACAAACACCGATTTGCATATTTATGTACTTTTTTTACACTGAGTTTACCTATAATTTATTCAGTTTTAATAAGGATTTTGCTGGTATTTTGTGTTAGTATTCATTGAACTCATTCTACTAACTCACTTCTTTCATTTAAAAATGTATATAGACTTTACCCCCTGTTAAAGTAACTAACTCAATGACAGATGAATGAAATTTCATTTTATTTTCTAACTCTTGTCCTTTGTTCCGTCTTGCATTTTATTCCAAACATAATTTCAACTCACATGATCACAGTTTGATTTGGAATATTACCTTGTTGACAGAGGGCATGATCTAACATGTATTTATAGTGGCTTAGTTCTATTTAAACACCCTGGAAAAAAACATATTATTATTATTATTATTATTATATCTTAGACTTCTGTGGATAAACCAATGATTGCCAATCATGTCTTTCACCTATGGAATTTATCATTTCCCAACAAGGCAGTCTCCCAATTAGGTTAAAAAAATATATTATATATATTTCATGCACACTGGGCCACTAGTTTTACATATTTTTTAAATTTTTCTTATCCTATGTGGACCATACAGTGAGGACCGACCTGTGATTGAACCCTTGACGCAATAACCGTGAAGCGGAAACACTAAGCACTAGTCACCAGGTCACTATATATGTATATATTTAATATAATGTATCTTAAGTAAAAAAAGATAACAGCCGTTACATAATCCATTACTGCATGACTACTGTTGGGATTTCACAGCTATGTTAAGATATAATGCTCCTGTGACAGAAACATATGGTTCTTTCAAGGCAACTACAACTCTGACAGTAAAAGGATTTTTTTATAAAGACATTTTTGTATAGGAAGAAAATAGTCTAGTGAGTTTACATTAGCAATAACTAGGTATACAAACGTTTATTTATCTTATCATGGTTGAAATAGTGAAGCATAGAAGATAAAGACGGAAATTTGTTGTAGCTGAAACACATTTTAAATTGCTTCATTGAACTAGCTAGATTAAAAAAAGTGAATTGCATCATTGGAATTTTTAATCATTGCCTTTGAAAACAAAAAGCTGAATGTGTGATTTGAAATTGAATTCATCTCACAGGTGCATTACTTCATTTGAGCACCATGTACCCGTTTTATTGATAACAAGGGACATTTTCTAGTTTTTCCACGTGAGAGATAAAACTTCAGGTATCTCCATTCAAATTCAAATCCCCAAATTCAATTTTAGTTTAACACCTTTTTTTTTTACAATAAATGAATGCAAGGAAAGAATAGAAAGCCCTTTCACGTCTCCAAATAAGAACTTCCAAAGCAATCCGTCAATCCAGTCCGAGTCCTCTTGATCCCGAAATGTCTTTTTCCCCCTCTCATGAAAAATCCAAGAATTGTCCCTCATGATCAATAAAACCAGTAGCGTGGTGATCACAGTGTGTAAAGCACCTGTGAGGTGACAGCCAATTGTGCAATGACTGAAATTGAGAACATGTCGACATTCAGTCTTCACAGAGTTCTCGGTCTCCTCTCTTTGATCCTTCACGATGAATCACTAGCAGTCTTTGATCAAACTCTGCCGCTCTATCCTTGACACTGAGGAAAAGAGATAGGCTGCAGGACAGAAATTGTAATATATTTATACCCTGCATCATTTTAATTTCTTTCATAATTGTTCACCTCCAGTCACTTCACAACAGCTTAGAGAAGGCCATGATCCAGACTAAAGCCTCTATCTGATCTGGTAAATCTGACTGAACATTATTGCTTTTACGGTATGAAGCTAGTGCTTGGAGCAATTATAATCATTATCATTATCCGCTGAGAGACATGCTCGACACAAATTGGCTCTCCATCAGTAATTATGGGATGCACCCATTTTTTCTCAAAGGGGAAAAGGGGATGTGTGAAGTTTTTGTGGTGCTTCTAAAATAGAAAGATGGCTGATCTTGTACAGAATTTCAATATCCTGGAGGTGAATTGGACCTTTTTTCTCAAAGTTCCACATTTCTATCTGTACTATTAGTATTCACAAAGTTTAATTTCACTCTAAAAGGAATCTTAGCAGCTTAATTACATATTCTGTAGGTTTACAGCCAATATCAGAACAAAGACTGATCATTTTTTGTGCTAATTTGTACATATATAGTGCTTTAAAAAATGAAGCTATTACAAATGATCTGATCAAGGATTTCCATGATAGAAATTTGTACTACTTTAATTGTATCATGTTTTAACAGTTGAAATTATCACATATATTATAAAACAAGGGAATTTGGCATTGCACAATTGTAGAAAGAAAAAATACATTAGCTGAATTAAAGCAGTGTAGTAACCAAAAAATGAGAAACGACTTTCCGAATGCAGAACAACTAGTCAAGCCATTTTACAGGTGAGAGTTTATGCACACATTAATATACTACTCATTAAGTTGGGGTTTATCGCCTCCCGATGCTCTCACTGAGATAGTGCCGAGGGAGAGCACGGCTTTGGAGCAGCAGGAACTAACAAATGTCTGCACTAAAAAAAAAAAAAAAAAAGCAATAATATTATAGGCAAATACCAGATGCCATCAGGGCGACAACGATAGCTTTATGTCTTGCACATTCCTTTTAAAGTTTTTCATGTCTTACAACTTTGGAAATTGTTTTGGATATCATATTTTGGGCATTCAAAATAAAAACATGTGTATACACATTTCAATTTGCTTACCATGTCAAAAATAAAAATGGATGAGGATGCTGTTTTCCATATGCCCTGAATGTGTTCATGCTGGGAAAATGCCGATAGCACTGTCAGGCTATTGTTTTCATGTAGATAGTGCTTTTAAAAACATCCAGACCAAGAGTTAGACTTCTTTGAATTTAAAGAGGGAAATATTCTTGCAGAAATATATGCAGCTCAGCTGTATTGATGTGGATATTGACTAGTATTATTCATAAATAAGTAAGCAGATTGCATGGAAATCGCAGAATTGTTTTGGATATCAATTTATTTAATGCATAGGTACTTTTTATTGTTTCATTAATTCATTCATTCATTTTTTGGGAACCGCTCATTCTCACAAGGGTGCTGGAGACGGAGGACACCCTGAATTGGGAATCAACCATTTATGCTTACACTCATAACCAAGGGCAATTTAGAGTGTTCAACCACCAAAGTACTTTTATCATTATTATATTACCTGCTGGTACATTGGTTGACTGCTAAGTAGCTGCCGCATATTTCTAAAAGATCAAGTGTTCAATACATGTGTGGGTTTTTCAAGTACACATTTGATTACTGCAGTTTTTGGACTAAAAGTAACACTTTTTTTTCATTGTTTTGCTATGCCTACAACTTATACTCCGGTCCAATTTATATATTTTTAATATTTTTCACTCTGACTGGCAACAGCTTGTTATACCGTGTTTTTTAGGCTTATAGTTATCCAAAAATCTATTATATTACATCAGCAGGTGCTTATTTTGATTGCAATGACAAAATACAAAAATGCTGGAGGCCTTAAATTGAGTTGGGTGTGAGTTTTCGAATATCACAACCCAAATAAGTATTCGACATGCAATTGTAGCACAAATATGGTAGACGTACATGACAAATGAGATGGCAAACTTATACCAACAGGGAGAGGGTGGAGAAACAAGTTGAAGAACAAAAGATTGATGTGAGGTTGGAAAAGAAAAGAACAGGAGTTAGTTGGTTGAAGGTAGCTATGGGGGAGGGGGGGGGGTGTATGTGAATCTATGGGATATTGGATGTCCTGAGTAGGCCAGTGTAGGGCACAAGGATGGATTGGCCACTACGGACCATCTTGGTAAGGCAAAACAGAAAGGGAATGATGGGATGATGGAGGGGTGGAGGAAAACAGGGGAGTAAAGAGAATATCAATGGCCAGACGGAGATCCGTATGGATTTCTCTTCAGTCTCTTCAGTGCAGAAGTTTACAGCTGGATCGAATTAGAAGGGAGAAAAAGAGGGCCTCCTCATCCTCCTCTGAGAAATCAACACTTATGCATGAAAAGCTGCTTTGACAGTTTAACTGGGTCTCCCTGCTTATTTTTCAATAGAAAATCCCCCTTGTTCCGATGTTTACAAGTCGATGCTATAAAAGAATCATTAGGTGGTGAGAAAATAATGACCATCACGTGCATTAAGAAGATACAAAATAGGATCATGGGTAGAATTGATAGCATGATTAAAAAAAAAAAACAAGATTTTTTTTTTTAAGAACAAAGTGAAGCCTTGGGATTTATTTGCATATTTCCAATTATGCCACATTGACACATTTGCTTCCTGAAATGATTCGCGCTGTGTGTTAATAATCATCAGCACAAACAAAAATGTTGGTGTTGGTTCTCTGATTGAGCGTGTTAAAATATGTATGTGTGAAATTTTGGGGGATGATATAAAATATTCAAAAATATCTAAAATATAAGACAAGAGGATAGATTAAGGTGGAATTAATCATTTGTTTTCTGATCAATGATTGGTTGTGTGTTTAGGATGCTGCTTTTTGAACGCAATATTTTGTGAGTGTTTAAAACAAATCTTTGAAAATACTGATAGTGAAGAGCTTTTTTGGTCAAAAATAGCTGGGACTGAATGATCTGATTAAGTTGTTTCATCATGTAATGTAGCGGGTTGTTATTTCGAATGAGAATTGAAGCAATTCCAACATGTAGTGGTTGTGTGATAAAAATATCAAAATAGGAGTCATAGTTGGAGATAAAAATGGCAGACTAACATTTTTTTTAGTCTAGGAACGTTTTTAGTGAGAGTTGCTATGAAAAATACCATTCCAGGTCAGCTGGGATTGACTCCAGCACCCCCTATGACTCTACTGAGTCTAAAGCAGTTCAGAAAATGAGATGAAAAACTAAAATATATTATCACCAGCAAACAGGACTGTCAGCTATTATCTTAATTCATAGATTGTGGATTTCAACAAGTCTCCAGGTAGAAAATAAATGTTCTGTCAGCACAATTCGGATCCTTTTTTTTTTTTTTTTTTTGGGTGATGCGATCCTTTTGTCAGGTTTGCTGTGATCAAGAACTCTTTTGCAACAGCATAGAAAGGAGTGGAGTGATGTCCTGTGATTCCCAACAGAAAGATCGCCTGTGAAGAAGATAATGAGTAAATCAATGAGACTGGTTGTAAGACTCAGGCGAAGTCATGCCTGCTCGGTTGGGGGTAAGCTGTGTCTTACCATCAGGCCTCCAGCATCATCTCAAACTAAATGTCTTCCATGCTTTAGACTCTAACACATGGAGTTTCTCATCTTGTGTTGCCATGTGCATCCAAATGTGTATATTTTCAGCAAGTATTATAAAAGGCTCTCAGATGAGAAGCATATTTATGGATGAATTTTTCACCTGTCATATCTTTTGGTTGAAAAACATAAGCACTACTAAAGTGACAGCACAAAATGGCTATTATATGTCATGGGATGAGTGTGTATGTATGAGTCATATTGACACTCTTTTAGCATAATAGTAGGTGCAACTGTAGGGTACTGAGAAGGGCTTTTTTTTTCTTTTTTCTACTTGGCTCTAACCAGGCGAGCCGGTGAAGAATTGCTACTAGATTATTTGAATTAGCTACCTGAAAGTGTGGGGCTTCACTCGCCTGATTTCGGTGCAAGCAAGCGTGGGATCGATTCCCAGTCAGTGGGTGTTTGTTCAAATGGTTGTCTGTCTATCTGTGTGTACTATGGCTGACTGGCGACCAGTCTAGGGTGTAGTCAGTGTATGTCTGCTGTGATAAGTTGAATTTTTTTATGAAATATATGCAAAACATAAAAAAATTGAAAAAGATAAAGGATATTTATTGAGCCATTAAAATTAGTAAGACCAAGGTTATGTGTTAGGGGAGAGACAGCAACTTTACCATGACAATTTCCAAATACTATACAGAATACTACAAGAGGATGTTTTGAATTTTAGAGATTTCATGTTTCATAACTTGAAATTTCTTTCTTATCTTGATACATTTTCTTATTGAGGAATATTTTGAAGTTAGACACATTCATGAGATGTAATTACTCTGATTAATAGTAATATAATGTCACAAATGTACAGTGGAAAGTACTGTTATATAGTGATGTTATACTTTTTATTGTTGAAGTAGTAGGTAGGAATATTTTTTGGAAAAACCCTAAAATCCACAGCTTACACACACACACACACACACACACACACACACACACACACACAGGAAAAAATATTCTACTACATGCACTAGTAAGCAATTTAATCACCTTTGGATACAAATGTTCAATCGGTAACCATTTAGAGTTGCTTACTTTACACCAAAATAATCGATACTTTTCTTTTGTTGGTACTGCAATTAATCTTTATAATTTTATTGCACACACAGCACGGACATTGTCTTTCCTTCTTTCTCTCACCTTTTATAGTGTTGTTGCCTTTAGGCTTTGCCTTCATCACAGCTCTAGCAACACTTGCCTGATGTGCTCAGGAGAGTTTGTCAGAAATACAGCATCGAGCCTACCTGTATTCTTTTCATCTGCTGTCATAGTTGGTAGGTAACAACGGGGCTCCCCTTGAGACTATACAATAGTATATTGAAGCTGGAGAACATGTGATATTGTGCTGGTCCTGTGTGGCAATGTTATGACTATTGAGTGATTGTGTATATTATGCTGTTATGAGGAAATTACCTTATGGACAGCTTGGTGGAATGTGACAGTGTCTGAATGGGAAATATGACTACCTGTTTTTTTTTTTATGTGTATGTTAATATGGTTGGTTGATGTCCTGTATCTTTACTTATCAAAAGTCATAGTAGGTAAGAGGTACTTGAATTAGCTCCGATTAATCCCACAGACTTATAGTTAACAGCAGCTCAAACATTAGGTTTATTTTGATGAACGTGACATTAATTTAATTGGAACCTGCCAGTCCTAGAGTGCAAAATCCATGTGCTACCTGATTGAGCTCATTTCAATTTAGTAAGCTAATTTCAAGACAATTCATGTGAAGAAAATAGGTGTCCTTGGCACTTTAATCATGAAACTGCCTGAAAAGTTAGATGAAAATAAAAAGGAATTCATACTTATTAATATAAATGGAAATTAGGCAAATACAAAAATAAAAAAATGGCAAAACTGAGAACTATCTTGCAAAATTAAGAGTATACCTTGTAAATATATATGTATAGCTCATTTTCTAATCCACTACTTGATACATAGTGAATGAAAAAATATACTGAAGGATAAATTGAAGTACTAGCTATAATTAGTAAGTAGTACTGTACCTAGACTAGTTTAATGAATAGAAATTTTTGGACAAAGTCATACTTTTGGTAAACACAAACTGAACATAGTATAGTAGTATAGCAAGCATAGTATAGTAAGCCAATAATCATCATATTATCTCACCCACGAGGTGAGTCAGCCTATTTTAAAAGGCAGATTTAAATCCAAAAATGTAGAAAACCAACCTTTAGCCAATTCTTGATTTTTGCAGACCGCCTTACAACTTAATACTATTTTTCATTCTTTCATTTTCCATTCCACTTATCCTCACAAGGGTTTGGGGAGCCTATCCCAGCCAACTATAGTCCTTTTTGCTCATGTCAACTAACTTTTCTACACTGTCAGAGCAAAGATTCTCTTTGTTAAGAACCTAATTACCAGCAAACAAGAGAACCTATGTCATTAAAATTCCTAGCACAAAAAAAAGCTTCAGATGATCAGAGGCACTGCGTTACAACGAGATGGAAGAAATAAATTGTCAGTCCAGTGTAAAATTCATTCCATCAATCTCATAATAACGTGATGCTGTTTGATCAACTGTTCTGTTTGATATTGTCATAGCAAGTGAGTTAACATAGAAATATGTATTTTATGATACTGTAGTCTTTGTATTAAATAAGTATATTGGGAATTGAGCTTGGAATGGATTGTCAAGGAAATTTATGAAGCGTAAATATTTTGTAAGCTTTGACAGGGCTTGGTTCTTTCAATACAAACACACACAAAAAGCAGGATCTTTTTTTATTTATTTCAACTCTTTCCTTTCTTTTGGTACAGAAAAGATAGGAGATGAGGACATTGGTTTGGTTATATATTCAGGACGGTGCTTTGGCCTAATCCACATACACTCCAGCTCGGTCCCTCTTGTGTGCCCTGCCCTTAAGAAGGCAAACAATGGATATTCTTCAGTCTCCTTCAGATCACCTCTTTCAACACATTACCCTTCATCAGTTGTGCCATAGTCAATCTTCTCTCTCTCTCTCATTCTCTCCCTCTCTTGCTCTCTCTCGATTTCTCCCACTCTTCCTCTCACTCTGACTATCAATGGAAAGCAAAGCATTGCTAAAATATACTCTTTTCCCCCCTCAAAAAATGTTAAAATCCCACATATAATACAATTCATACACACACACAAAAAATGGATCACTTTCCGTGTGTATGGAAAGGGATTTTTAGTTAAGCCCAATTTAACACTCAGTCAGTTTAAACAAGGTGCTGCACACTTTTTATTCTGCAGCATAAACACTCAATATATGCTAAGCCTCATTCTCTTGGTACGCATAATGTTGCCCAGATCTTAGCGAGCTCCCATGGACCCGCACACTGGGCCCCCCCATCCTCCTTACTTCTTCTGCCAATAGCTGTCAAGGAAAATCAATATTGTCAATTCACATGGCAAATGTTGGGTCTTGACTTTGCAAGGTGATGTCTGCTTGTCTCTGCAATCTTGCTCGAAACTTAATTCAGTATCATTTAGGTCGTATATTGTCACTAAAATACACTTTCTCGGTAGCTTTTGCACTCTTTATAATGTGTGACATTCAAAATGTTCTTGATCTCAAACCATTACAAACATGACTGTAAAAAAATGGCATTGTTTTGAATGCAATTGTCTCAGCCAATCAGATAGAACAATGAAAGGATATTAGCTTGTTGCACAATGATTATTGGTTGTGATTTTGTCCCATTTTGTCATGTTTATCATACTCTTTTGTCATTGTAAAATAACTAAATGTGAAAACCATTACATGCAAGATGTCAGCAAATGTACTGTCAGTATTTGGAGAGTCAATTGTGAACTTAAATGGTATTTAATGCCAAAATTAATTGATAAAAAGCCTGACAAGACTTGACCATTTTCTATTTATTTCACAATGTGCCTGATCGAGCCGTTAAATTACAAAAACAATGAGTCAATTCAAGTCAGAAACCAAAAAAAGGGTTTGAAGGCTTTTTTTTACTGGATTTTACACTACATAGTTCTATATTGCGTGTTATAATTTTCCTCTGTCTTCTTTAAACCATTGTTCTACAAAAAACTCCTATATTGACTTTATACACCCTAAGATTTTGTGATAAGGAATTAAAGCAAAACACAAGGACATTTTGTACTCATTCACCAAGCAAAAAGATTCCTGCGAAACTTTAGTAAGAAGAAGGTTTGAGCTGGCTCTCATTTGGGATAACAACCAAGAGATTTTGATTTTCAAAGCAACATTTTATCTAAAGACCCACCTGTAT
The DNA here is from genome assembly GCF_051989575.1 of Stigmatopora nigra. Classification (NCBI taxonomy): domain Eukaryota; kingdom Metazoa; phylum Chordata; class Actinopteri; order Syngnathiformes; family Syngnathidae; genus Stigmatopora; species Stigmatopora nigra. The sequence goes on from NC_135521.1 coordinate 11,748,806, forward strand.
GTAAGTGTAGTACAAACCAAAGTCAGAGTAAAATAACAGGACTAAGCACAAAGAGCCTAGAGACCTCTCTCCCTCTAACAGATTGCCGCTACTCTAAAAACCATTGCTTAATCCCCTCTCGGAGGTACACACACACACACACACACACACACACACACACACACACACACACACACACACACACACACACACACACTCATATATGTACATAACAATGCAGGCACGCCAACGAAATGCAACTGAATTATGTATACGCGACAAAAGAGTGAATATGACATTTCCGGGGGAAAATGGCAACCTCACATGTTTTGAAGAGTTTTGAGTACTAAATCTGGAATTATGATGATTGTCACAGTTTAAACTATTTTCTTCCAATACTCAAGATCCCTCATGTATTTTGTGGGCAAGTGGGTGGAGTAGTTTATTATAACTCATGATGAAAAGTCATGCTTTCATTGGAATTTCTGCAATATTCTTGTATAACTTTTTTGTGTTCAGACAACATGACTGCAAAAGCTTTTTTTTTTTTTTAAATTAGCCCTCGTTTGTGCATTTCAAATAGGTACATGCTGCCTCTGCGGTTATCTATGCTCATGAATCTGACAATGAGCTCCTCACACACTTCCTACAGCCTTCTCATATTTTATTTAGTTCTAATTTTCTATCATCAAGTAGAAGGAGGGATGAAGGGTAGTTTTAGCTGTCATTTCTGAGAATTTCATGAATAGAGAGATACCAAAGAAGACACTAACAAAGTCTGAATTCCATCAAGGTTGCTGTCTCTCCAAGGAATGAGTTTCAGCCACTCTCACAAACATGTTCTTGTTTGATCCAGCACGAACCCTACAGCTCAGTGATTTTGCTGCAATGGGTGACTCATGAGTTAGGAGATAGTGAATAAATTATTTAATGCCCTATACGTCTCTTAGCAAAGTAAGGTCTTCCATATATAAATATACATTCTAACATTTCAAAACAGTTGGTCACAACAGGTCTCATCTTTTCAGTTACCTTGCAATATCAACCAATTACCTCTAATATAATTGGAAAGGTTGGCCAATTACTGTATGATATGCCATGGTTACACATGTGGTTGCTTGGCTGTGGTACCACTTGATCTTTACGTGATTGTCATGTGATGCGTGTAATATTTTAACTCTGGACTTATTAGTATATATTTCTTACCATGCAGTGACACTTCCATATATATATACGAATCAATGTACACAAACCTACTGTGTAGTTGTCACAGAGTTGTAGAGGACCGAGGATCCAGAATGGAAGTAGAAGCCCGGTAAAGAAACAAAACCGAATGTGGCATTGACAAGGACATGTCAAAAATTGAACCAAAACAGGTCCTTAAATATTCAATCTTTTTAGTAGGTGCACTGGCACATACTGGCTGGCAACCAGTACACCCCACTTCATATCTGTAGAAAGCTGGGATACCCGGAGAGGATAAATTATTCAGAAGATGAATGAACATACTGTAACTGAAGAAGTATTCAGATAGGCTTCCTCCAAATAATAAGCACTTTGTGCAGCAAATTTCCATTTGCGCACCTGCTCTAGTGATCTTACAATGTAATTTCCTGTTCCTGCCTTTTTAATGCAGTCTTACCTTTCTCATCAGTAAACTATAGAATCCAATTTGACAGTATGTTAAGGCAAGGAAATAGAGTCATGAATCAGCAAATTATAGAATTTGGATGAGTATCACAAATCCAGGAAGGATGTTGAATGATTTAAATAATGAATCTCGCAATGTCTAAGGTTGAGGTCCAAATCATTTGAAAATATAACCGCTTTGTTAATAAATAATGACAATATGCAATATTTATTATCACAAAATACTAGTTTTGTGGAACAAATCATGTCGTAAATGCACCATAGTCTATATACTTTGGTATGAATATATATATATATATATATATATATATATATATATATATATATATATATATATATATATATATATATATATATATATATATATATATATATATATATATATATATATATATATATATATATATATATATATATATATATATATATATATATATATATATATATATATATATATATATATATATATATATATATATATATACACATTGATTGAAATACATCAGTATCATAAATCCTCTTTAATCCAATTAAACAACTTATGAAACAAACTTTTGTCTATGCAGACATTGTCAATATACAGATAACCATGACAATCCAATGAACTCCAGCACCACTGTCACACTTGTTTGATGATTATATATAATATATTGTCGCAGTGAAGCCAACCTGACAACACACAAACATGCAATATGTAGTTTGGCCATCGTACAGGCCGAGGATAAATCAACATTTAGTGTGCACAAACACTGTGGAAATATTTATCCGGGGAACAAACATTGTGGGTGACAAAGCTGCCATATTGGGGGAAAGCAAATAAGGTAGATTAACTGTTCTGGTGTTCTGGTGATCTTCCGTTCCCAGACTTGTTCTTCTGGGACAGATGGAAGCAATGAAACATGGAAACCTCATTGTTATCACAGATTGGGCATAGGCGCATTAGGATTAATCACACAAAGTAAGCGTGAAGATCCTTACGGAAGTTTTTGGGCACAAATAGGGGCGGAGTCGACAGCTTATTTCACAGTGTTAGACATTGTATAACTGCATTTTGGATGGGCTTTGTTTCTAACTTTATGGGAATCATTTTGTCAAAAATATTTCATCTTTTAGCATACATGTATATGGCGTATTCCACTTTTTTTTTATTATGGGCAATTTTTGGTTAAGGTTGATGTGGATGAATGACTCAATTGACTTGAATGTGAACAAGAAAAGCTTTATATGCAATTTATAACTATGATAATCAGAATGTCTTCAATTCTTATAGTTCCCGAATACTTAAGACTTATTTCAAATAGTTTGTTAAATTTGATACAATTCTTCAAAGCTTTTAACACAAATTTTCATTTTTACTTCTAAAAACAGCATACATTTTTGTTATCAAGATAAAAGACCAAAAGGAGTTAAAAAGTCTATACTTTATTCTCAAACTGTTGTCTTCCATATCTAACCTTACATCTCACAGTAATCTCCTTTACTTAGCACTAATAAAATAGACTTTTTGTATAGCGATAGAAGAATAATGTTGGCCTTTTACAAAACTCTTGCCACTCAACCCACATAGACGACCTAGAAACAACATGATCAAGTTTTCTTCAAAACTGTCTTTGCATCCTGCAAAAACAGTTATGTAATACGGCTGCATTGCTAATAACATAAACCAATATTAGCTTGTATGAAATGAATTGCACATTTAACCATTTTGCATTACAGATTTCGTCGTTTATGATGTCACACCAAAACATTGCTGAATATATTTGAAATATCAAGATGTTTAAAAGGTGAGTAATTTTTAGTGATATATTATAATGATGTTTAAGCTTGTATTCATCAACATTGTGAGTTTTTCCACTGCTTTTAAAATAATATTTCACTTCATTCACTAACAAAATGTGTTTAAAATAAGATAATGACTTTTTACTTATTTAACATGTATTTTGTTCTATCTAGCAGTTTTAAAATAGAAAAAAGAATACAATATCATATTCTTTAGAGTCAGTATACTCCACTAATATTCAAAAACAATGCATGTACCTAATCAGATCAGTGCCATGGTCTCAAAATTCATTTCACTCTCCATTTCCGTACGCTGACACCACATACAGTTGACTTTTTTTTCCTGTTATTCATCCGGCCTTGCTTATTTACACTGCATAATCAATGTGAGCAGACCAGGTGATGCAATTCCAATGATATTATTACCATAAAAACAATTCCTGTTGCGTAGGTAGTCACACACACACACACACACCAGAAGGACCCATTTAATTGAATCTATTTCCTTTACAAATGATAGATTCACTTCCTGTCATGGTGGATGTTGTCTGATTTCCACAGTCTCATTTTATGGCTTATCTCGACCATTTTTTTTTTTTACCTCATCTGCCATTGGCTCTTTTTCCATCTGCGCGATACGCCTGCTAACATGACCAACACCAGCAGGAAAATGATGGTAATTGGCCATTTTTTTTGGCTCAGGCAGCTGCTAACATGAAGTTGAGTGGCTTTGGCTTGGAGTGCTGAAAAATATCCGGGTGCAATCTTTTCTCTAATAATCTCAATTTCTCTTTTTTTTCCACCCTTATATAGGCCTACCATGAATGTACGAATTGGCACTCGGAGGGAAAAAAATGACTAAAAGGTGGAAATTTGAATCTTAATAGTGAGACCTTGTTGTGACTGATAGGAAAAGAAAGATGTGACAGATGTATGTCTTCCATATATACAGATTTAAAAAAAAGAAAAAGGCTCTTATCTTTCCTCTTGAAGGATTTAAGCCGAGATGATATGCTTCACTGAATAATAAATGAGAACGTTCCACTTGACTTGTAGCTTTTAATTTCGACCTAGCCATTACCTAACATGTATCAATTAACTATTATCAGATTTTATTAGATTTCCTAGTAAAAGTTTGAGATTAGTAAAAAAAAAAAACAGAAGGTAAAAAGAAGATCATGTTCAAGGAAATGTTCAAGGAAAGATTGTGAAATTCACAGCAACTTCAATTTTTTTTACCATATGAAAGACTTGTCCCTTGAAGTGGAAGCGCTACTTTTATAACGTCAAAATTTAACGGAAAAGACAGCGACACGTCTAATTAGATTTATCTCCATATAATCAGATGTAAGCCTAAAATATATTTTATATATACACTCACAGAAGCATGATCTGGTCACTCACAGTTTACAAAAAGTACATCAGAGATTTATCATTTTTCCTCATATGGCAAACTGCCTAGAATTACTATTGCAAATATAGCAGTGCAATTACACTCTTATAACAAGGGTGTGATCTAAAAGCCTCTGGGTGCCATTTATGTCAGGCATAAAGGTTGTTGTTGACAATCAAAGAAGTTTTATCACGTTTTTGGGTAGTAGTTGCTTATTAGAATCCTGTAAAACTAACTGATAATTCAATGAAAGAGTGAAGAAAACTTAGCCAAGCAGTTAATTAAAATCCAAGGAGCAAACTCAAGCCTATATATCATTTCATCATATTAGATTAATTCGGTGTATCAGTGCAAATCCCATAGCAGGCAGGATGTGCTTGTGTTATGTGGCTTCTGAAAAAATAATAATATTCTCAAATGAGCACTCTATCTGATTTGTAATAATGAATGATCGTCTGGTAAAACTAGATAACTATTATTTTTATGTGGAAGACCAAGAGCGCTACTATGTGGTAAGAAGTATTTACTACACACATCTTTAACAATATTTGATTGTAGAACCTTTTTTTTTTTGTATTTTGGTGCAAATGAGAAGAAAAATAAATATCAGACTAATTTGATATATACTTTCTTTGTAGTTTTTTATATTATATATTGTTTATGTTTAAATCAACCAACTAGACCGAGCATTTTCATTACTTTGTGTATATTTAAAATATTTTCAACAGCGTAGTAGTTTCAGTGAATGCCTGTAGATGTCTCTCTTCCTTCATCTTTAACTTTAAAGTCTCCTAAAAGCTTTTAGTAACAGTAAGGATTAATTTTCCTTTATGGAGAACCTTGACAAAGATATATTTTGGTGTATATAGTACAATGATTAGTGTCCAGAATAGGAATATGCATAAATATGACCACTAGGTTCTCATTCTTCACTACACAATCTCCTTTAGAAGGTTTTTTAAAACACAGGAACAACAATTTAAAATTATAATCTACTTAATGTGACACATTCATTAACAACTTTAGTTTGTTTTGTTTTTATACTACAATTAAAGCCAAGTTAACAACCCTGGCACCATCCCAACCTTTTTTTAAGCTTTCCTTCATACCAAAGATGTAAAAAAAATGAAATAAATAAAGTGATTGCACCAATAATAGCCATCTGATGGTGTAGTGGTTCACTTGCCTGACTTTAGTGCAGACAATGATGGTGGTTGTCTGTCTCTGTTTGTGTCCTACAGCTGAGTGGCGACCAGTCTAGGGATCTAGTGTCCACTTACAAAGGCTCCTGCACCCCCGGCAACCCTTTCAAGGATTCGAGGTACGCAAAATGAATGAATGAATGAATGCACCGATAATGGCACATTTATATTCTATAAACTGTGTCATGGAAAATGGAACACTAAACAGGAAAGGGGATGGGATATTCATCTCATTGTGATACAATAATGTCGCTTTGCCAACTGAACTAGAAACGGGACATAAACAATGCCTAGGTCAAAGGTCAGCATTCATCAGAGAGATAAAACAGATGTATCTCTAAATGGACATTCCTTATATACAATCACTCAAAGGAATGCCAGTGTTCTATCAATCACAGACTAATTGTATACTAAGTATCTTCTGATCAACCCCTCTCATTATGTGACAGACATTTAGGTAATTTTTTGACATTTTTGCTCTAGTTTTCATGGGAAATACCCATTTCTAATTCTCCTATTTAAATCGAAAAATATCCACAAGCAGAAAAAGAACACAAGTATGACTTTTGAATGTTAATTATGAGTAAATTGTAGGTGAGAAACTCAGAGTTAAGATTTAAATTCCTAAAAAATCTGCAGTTTCCTTTCTTACTCCTGAAACAGGAAGTAGTGCTGTGGTTGTCTTCCGTTCGCCTTGTTTATTGGAACCCGCCTTCCTGTTTTCAGATTCACTCTGATAAAGAATAAAGGTCCCTAGTTCAAGGCCTCCATGCATTCAATACACATTTGTTGGTTGTGTCTTTTATATATATGGCCTATTTTGATTAATAGAGCTTTCCATCACAAATTAGTTACAAACATGTCCTCCTTGATAGTCATTTTAAATTTAATTAGTGCATCTCATATTCTAAACGATGGTAACAGACTGATGGAAAGAGCCATAAACAATTCATATTTTTTAAATGTTAATCCTTGAGAGCCATGCTCTGACTTTAAGTCAACATGCATGAAAATGTGTGCCTTTTTTAGCCACTCTACCACTTTTAAAGTCCAAAAAACTCTGAATTCTTTAGACAACATTGTTACATTGTTGCTAATCAAAGAGTATCAATGAGAAAATTCATGCAAAAGAGTGTAATGAGGAAAAAATGATTATAAGGCCCTGGGGGGTCGTGTCAATGTCATAATACAAACCATAGTTTAACTCACAGGTTAGTAGAGAGCCATATGCACCCATTAAAAGAGCCATATGTGGCTCCCGAGCCATAGGTTCCCTACCCCTGCTGTAAGAGAATGCAGCAGGGGTAAAATAAAATAAAAAATTGAAAAGAAAAAGTGAATTGGACTGAAAAGTGTGCGGCAATGATGATAGTACCATGCAAATGAGTGGTCAGGATAGAATGCAGGTCAGCAGAAAGGGAATGTCAGGAATGTTAGGATAATTTAAACTCTTTTTGACTTTTGTACTTGGGCCTGCTTAATGTAAAAAATAAAAAAAAGTCTGGTGGAAATGGTGCTATTTAATTATTTGACACATATGCAAATGCATTGGCCGTGGGATTCTTTCTCCAGGCCTTTTACAAATCAGTATTCCCATCCTGAGAAAGAAAAAAAAAAAAAACGGAAGTCCCAGCTGTTTTCACAAAAGACACAAATACCTCGTGAATCCAGTTCCCATGATTACCTAAGCCTCCTATTTGATATCACAACATTTCTACCACTATACACCCGCCACTCTGACCCAGTCTGACCCGCTTTTTTTTTTTTTTTTCTTTTTAAGGCTGCCTGTTTTTACTCAACAACTTTGACAAAGACTGGTGAAATAATTACAGCCGAGCTGAAAGTCAGTAAGTGTTTGTATACTGTAATCTCTACCAGTGAGGACTGTGTCATAGGAAAAGGAGGAAAAGGTTGATTGTTCTGACAATGCGAATTCAATGACATCATTTCAAAGCCTTCTTTTAATCTATTGATAGTGTTCAACACTTTGGAAATAAATAACCAACTAGCCTGTAATGTACCTGACCAGCTGTTCACAAGTCCACACATCCATCAAAATGCATTATTTCCATCCAGAAAATGAATATTTCAAGTTATTTTATACATTACTATGTTTTAGTTCATTGTGTATAAGCTAGAAAACTACACTATTAAGACCAGGATGTCTTATGAGTGGGAGGGGACAGCAGGAAGACATCTTGGGGTCCTGAGGAAGTGGCTGAGTTTGTGGAGAGAGGGAAGGGAAGGATTGGAAGTGAGTCATGGTGAGAAACGAACAGCAGAAAAACAAAAAAGACTAGATGCAAATCAATATTGCTAGGTGTATGTATGTATTGTATAAGAATGAAGGCTTTAGTGGGAAGATATGGAGATTTTAAGGCCCTTGTGGGATGTGTTATGGTGGTGTATAGCATTTAAATCACTATGTTTCGAAGTACTTATTGGAATTGTAGAACCAGGGAGAAAAATGTGGCTCCATGGGCAGCAAGGGAAGCATGGACACAGAGATATTTACATACAGTCAGACAGACTTCCTGGCATTGTCAGCCTAAGAGCATTGATGTCAGATCCACTCCTTCCTGTGCAGAAGGGAGAAAGAACTCTGTGTAATGACAATGGGCCAAAAACAGGACAGAGAGGAAATGTTTAAATTTAGGTCCCTTCTTCCACCATCTCCTCTTTCTATCGGCTATGGAGCAGTGGAGCTGTTTAGGTTTTGTGAATTCCTTTAGTTCCCCCGACCCCCCAAGCTCCCTCTCCCCATTGTGTCCTTTCAATGGAAGGATTTTCACATTCAAGGCAAATCCCAAAGGAGGATCAGCAAGTGAGACCAGAGTGCAGTCAATTACTTGTTTTCACTGACAAATGTGTTTTAGTGTACGTAAATATGCTTTGCCAATTGGAAGAAAGACAATCTTTAGCTGGAAAAGTTGACTTAAGTGTTTAAAAATGAAAATATTAGAAGAAATGATTTAAACAGATGTATTGTGGCTAAAAAAAAAATACTAAATTGTCTTCTTAAAGTACTGTAAAGCCCTGAACAATGTCAATAAAACTACCAAAAATTCCATCTTTGTTAATATGCTTTTTATTGTTTGTTATTTAAATTAGTAAGCCATAATACAGTAACTGAAAGTTATTGAAGTCTACAATAGGCTGGTTGAAAACTCAAAATTGCCCATATGAGGATAGGCGGTACGGAAATGTAGTTATTGAATTGAATGTTTACCATCTTCTGATAAATTCTTATTGAAATCTTCTGTTTGCTCTCCCAAAATATTTAAATGTGTACGTTTATAGAACACACATAAAACTTTGGGAAGATGTTGTATGACCTGTGTGACCAAAGGAGGTTTCATTGTTCTGATATTGATTCTAAACTGTTGTCAGGGACCCACTTACAGAAAATTGTGGCTATCTTGCATTTGGTAGAGGGTTATTTGTAGAATCAAAGGTGAGTGAAGGGGCCGTTGGGAAAGGCATTAAACGCTAAATTATTCCGAGTGGACATGGCAGCAAGCTGCTGCTATAGGAATGTGTGAATGGCGTAGATAAAAGCTTTAAGTCCTTTAATGTTTTTGTAAAAGGGATGAAACATAAGATCATGTTGGAACAGAAAAAAAACTAATCCTAAATTGGATCTTTAAAACATTCTTGTGAAGTTGAAGATGAATATGACTTTGTACAGAAATTAATATAGTATTGACTTTGATCTATTCTTTTTCTTTTATATAATTCTGAACTATAAATGCCCATAGTTTAATTTTAGGATATCAAGTTGTGTTTTTCTTTTAATATCTTAATTTATTATATATTTTTTTGCCACCCATGTTTTTAACTGTTACGAGCCTATTAATTTTATGACAAAACGACTACCACACTTTTTCAAACCAAATGACTTGTAAAGAACCTGCTTTCCATTTAATATGTTAAGAATGGGAAGGAAGAATTAATATGAGTTTACCATTATGAAAAACACGGACTTCTCACGTGTGCGCGCACGCATCTGAAATCACCGTGTCGAGTGCGCGTGCCCGTGCCCGCGTGCCAATAGTTCACCGGCGTGTGGTTTAAATAACACTGCTGCTTTGGACAGACTACATCGGGCGAGGTTTTGTTGTATAAACCGAGCAGGAAGGGATCTTGTCGCGGAATGTCCGCCCGCCTCGGAACTTCTGCTTAGCAGCTCATGGATGGCAGCTAAACCCCCGGATAAAGTTAAGCGTTTATGTGAAAGTTGGGAGTCTGTGTTACACTAAAGGACTCTGAGCGACAATGGCATCTTCCACGGCGACTGGAAAGTAAGCGAACGGCTTTATCATCAATTTTTCAAACTTATTGTCGGTTGCGTTTTGTTTGATTTGTCCTTGTTGAAGTATTTGCCTCTTTTTAAGTAGTCGCCTATTGTCACATTTAATCCGGGGGAGTGTCACGTGTCTGTCAAGTAGTTTGGATTTGCGAAAATGTCTTGATGTGCGTTGAATGGGAGTCATGTTTACAAGTTATATTTAAAAATAAAAAATAATAATAACTATTCTTAAGAGTAACAGATGCCTAAAGCCATCAAGAACATACTTAACAATTTATAAATAATGAAATGATCACTAAATTATAAGATCTATGTACCAAATGCAACATATTGTTTGCATCAGACAATTGTGGTCCACACCTGAATCAAATGATCAACATATCAACAAGAAAACAGACCAGATGAGGACTTGGCCACCCCTGATGTACATAATAAAATCTGTAACTAAATGAATTAAGAACTTTACCTCTTAAAAACACTTTGGAGCCATAAATAACAGACCGTTCTTCTATTCATGATTGAAGCTCTCGTGATACAACTATCAATTATAATTCAATTTCACGATATGTTTTCCCACGCAGCTTTATGATGTATATCTTCAAATAACAACATGGCTGTCTTGACCGTTTCCATAACAACACTGTCTCCTGAATTAAATGTATAAGTCTGGACTTGCTGTCAAATTATTATAGTTATTAACACTTGTTGTTAATTCTTCTAGGTGTAGGTGAGAGATTGGACCAAGACATGATGGTCATTGGATCTAGCAGCTGAGGTGGAATGAGAGATGGAGCAAACAGACACTTCTGCCCCTGAGAGTAACAATCCTAATGGGTTTGTCAACCGAGTGTTTAATGTTTCTCTAGATGTAGCGAATGAGACCAGCAGTGTTTGTATTAAAGAGACAGTGTCAGAGCCTGCGGAATTGCAAGGCCATGACCAGGCATCGTCTTTTCAGACCCCTGTCAAGGACAGACAGGAGGTCAACCGAAGGCAGCGTGCCTCCGCGGGAATCTGGAAGATCTTAAACCGGAAAAGAACCGTCTCGGAACTGGATCGAAGACCACACTCCATGATCCTACTCGGGGAAGCGTCCATCCCTAAACTCTCATTTGCTGATAAAGTTCGTTCCTTTAAGAAACTTAAATCCCCGTCTGTGTTTAGAGGGAAAACTGGGAAATTGTCTACCACCAAGCTTAGCAACTCATTGGTGGATGAGGAGTCTTTCTGCACAGACATTGGCACTCCACAACAATCCAGCAGAGGCACGCTTAAACATCGTGGTAAAAGGCATTCATATGCTGGATACACAGCAGATTTTGACTGTTCATTCGAAGACATTGACCTCCCAGTTCCAACGGATGACAATCAACCCACTGCAGTGCCAGAAATGACTGTTCCCAATGGCTGTAAACCATCAGAAAAGGCTTCCTACTCAAAAAGGAACCATAGTAGCTCAACTAACTGTAACAAAGCTACAGGCTGTGAGGAAGTTTGTGCTAAGGCTGGAAAAAGTACCACACAAGGCGGCGGAGGAAGGCGACACAAAGACGTGTGGTGTTACTTAAGGAGGATCTCTCTTTTGGGAAAGGCCAATCCTGTCTATTCAGAGAGGAGCTTTGATTCAGAGCTTCATTCTCTTGATAAGACTATTGACTCTGATTATTGTTCTGTAGACCTTGAGAATGTCAAAGACTCCCAAGCACTGCCTCCAAAAAATGCCGACATGAAAGGCCATTTTGGTGGACTGTTTAAATTTTTTAATAATGTAGCAGAAACAGCCCGAAAATGGCGGACAACATCACGTTCCTTCACCCCTCCTGATGAAGAGAAGACCCCAATTCGCTCGCCTCAGGTTCTTCAAAAAGTTCCAAGTGTGACTTTAACACTCCACAGTGGAGGATTTCCTCAAAGTCAGAATTCGCCATCGACGTCATTGAACACTAAATCCTCAAAATCCAGTAGCTTTGACCGGGAAGTTCCAGGATCTGCGACAAGTGGGGCATCCCCTGAAGTTGGCCTCAAAGCTTTTCGGCCATCATCATACTCAGTGTCTGGGAGTACCAATGGGTTTCGAAGTTCAGCTTTTCCAGGTAAACATAAGTACACGTCAACAAACACATCCACCATTGTACAGAATCATATTCCTTACTCGGATATAAACACTGAAACTGGTGACGGGCATAAAATGGATCCTTTAAAACACCTGCACATTGGAGAAATGGTAAAGGAAGACGCAGGAAATGAGGAAGATTCCAAGGATGCTCCACCTGACTCAAGGCAGACACAGGAAGGGAATATTCAATTACAAAAAAAATGTAAAGTGAGCATGACTCAAAGTATACCGTCATCTGATTCCACAGAAGAGATATTAAAGGTAATGTATCTCATTTAAAAATTATGTTAAAAATTATGTTTTTAACACTTATTTCCCACAAACATCAATTAACTTATTGTGAAAGAAGTCCATAATATCTTTCACATTTATGCCATAACCACATTCCAGACTTTTCCTCATCATTAACAGTGCCAAAGGCATGCCATTACTGTCAATGTTTATAATCCTATGTGCCTTATAACATTAATTCATTCATTTTCTGTAGAACTGTGAGGCTGATACATTAACCATGCCGCCACATATACCATATTAACCAGTTAAATTTCCTGTAACAGCAGTCAAATCCGTAAAATAGCAGCAAAACTGCAATTTCCCTTGGGTTTTGTTTTTTGTTTGGTCTGGTATAAATAGTGGAAAAAAACATTGATAGGCTAACTTTAGGTAGACATTACTAGAGTTGTCATTTAGCACCATCTGTTGGTAAAGTGGAGGTAAGAATATCAAAGACAGACAACTTTAAAGATGGCTGTTTTTTCCTTTTCCCTGCCATGCCAGACTCAGCTAACCTTCAAGAACAGCTGTATTCCCATGAAGCTTGTTTTTTTTTGTGACTGCCCAGAAAACAAGGTCTTGTAGATCTTTCAGGGAGGCTATCCTCCAGTTTTTTTTCCCTTTTTTTTTCTTGCACTCTTGTGAAAGTATTAGTCATGTCGCTGGCAGTCACACTGAGTCAAGACACCAGTCCTATTGAAAAAATGAGATATGGCATCTCAGGCCTCTTCACACGAGCATAAGGCTTTGCTATGCAAAGACACGTGCTCTTAATCTTTGTTGCTCTTGCTTTGCTAAGAGTTAAGTTGAGATATGCGCTGATATAAATGCTTTCTAGTTGAATTTTCACATGAATTTTTTTCCTGTCCAAATGTATGAAGGTAATTCCACGTATAGTATTTGCTGTTTCTAACAGTTTGTTGGTAAAACAGGTGCATGTGAAGAACAAAAATGTTTTAATGTCATAGAATCAACAGGTGATACTCTATAGTGAAGTATTGTCCATCCGTATTAGGTACTTTGGCTTTTCTTCTGCCAAAATAGTATCTTTGTTGTTTACAAAATCACACTTGACGCTCATATTCACACTTACAGTCACAAGGTTGGAATCAGTACCACGCCAGCTGCACAAAAGTCAGTCGTGTGTACCACTTTACCACCATTGACCTGAACACAATAGATTTGTTTATGGTGGAACTTATGTTCTGTAGTGTTTTCTGACATCTGAACTATGAATGGCACAAATTAATGCATAGCGATAATTGTTCACATTACTGAGAAATGCTGTTTCTCAATGAAAATGAATAAGTATTGTGCTTGTTAAAGACTCAGTATTGTATTAGGCTTCCTTTCGACCGGAAATTTTCAGTTGTAGGTATACCTAATCTAGTGTCCTGGAAGCATTCATTGCACCGTGTGTCTGAGCCAAGCCTCTGAGAATCTTTGCCAATCCCAGCTGTGTGAGCAGATTGCAAGCCAGACAGGCTGCAGTGCAAGACTGCCAGGCCCAGCTTTGCCCCATTTTAATACAGAGGAGACCTCTGTACCTCAGAAGCTGCTGCACCCTCGTCCTTACCCGGCATCAGCTGTACTGGATCTATGGAGGCCAAACCCAAACCAAGAACTCTACAACAATGATAGTTACTTTGGCTCTAATCTCACCATGCAGCACTCACTGGGATTTAAATGGATGCCTGCTGGTCCCAGGCCTTGCTCGGTCATTGGAGTCAGTGTTACGAACGAGATGCAGACCATGGCGTTGCACCGCAGAGTAAGATGTTAAATTAGCCATCAGGCATTTGTGCACCTGTTAAATACTTCTGGTATCAATATTCAAATGTCCTATTGGCATTTCTCACCTAAACCCAGTAAAATGTTCAAGTAGCCCACATCCAAAAAAAGGTCTGTGTTCCACTTTTAGTCTCTTCCACCTCACTGATAAATTTAGCACGTCATATAATGAATGAACACACTTCAAATAGTAAAGCCCAACCTGTTCCTAACCCAGTATTTATCCATCACGCTGCATTTGCTGCAACATTGCACGCGTGTTCTGTCCCATTTATTAAGGAAGGCTTTTATTTTCTACCAGCTTGCAACATCTTCCATCTTTGTCTCTCATTTCTTTGTCTACAATCTATCCAATTTTCTACCTCATTGCTCACATAAGTTATCATTCTCGTTGGCCTAACTCAGTATGTTTTTTAACTTTCGAGGCTGCCTTCCTAGATTGATGCACTCTGCAGTCTGACAGTTTGCAGCCAGGCAAGCAACACTAACCCACCACATTTGGCATGCTGGATGTGAAATATTTTCAATGTACTGAACAAATAGAGCCCGGATATTCCATTGATATGTGTATGTTGACTCTTGACTATATATCAAAACAGCCATGTTTGAAAAATAGGAATTTCACTAATTCTTGAGTACTCTTCAGGCCTTATCTCGCCCTGTGGGGGTGTCTCCATTAGAGCCGCCCCTGAGGGCTTCTCTGCAGCGTTGCCGCTCCCTACCTCTACCCCCAAGCACTTTAACTGTCCTGGCTCTACTTCTGCCCCATTCAGGTACCAGTGTTACATATTTGCAATGTATATATGTATTGAAATATTTTAGTTTTATCATCTGTTGCTCACCATTATATTTCACCCTGTTTAACAGATGTGGTTCAATCATCGTCATCAGTACGCCTGCGGTCTGGAGGCAGAAGTTGCAGGAGAAAGAGATTGTTACGACCCGGGTCAGAACCATTGGCGGTCAACATTGTGAGTACTGCATTTTGTAGCATTGAAATTCACAGCTTTCTTGTTCTTAATATTGTAAAGGGCCTTTGCAAGAGCACCTCTAGAGTGAAACCCTAAAAGTTAAGCAAATAGACCTCATATTTTATTTGAAATAATTGGAATAATTAAGGTGAACTCTCAACTTTAATTGGGAATTTCATTAAATTTTTCAATATGTAGATGACACAGGTTCCATCAATACGCCATCATAAATATATATGATATGATGCACCACATTGATTGATTAGCCTCAATCCCCATTTTAAACCAGACAAATGAAGTTATATTAAAGACTAGCTTTACATTGGCATATGCATCTGCAGGACTACACTTGTAATTTTCAACATAATATATATATATATATATATATATATATATATATATATATATATATATATATATATATATATATATATATATATATATATATATATATATATATATATATATATATATATATATATATATATATATATATATATATAAATATATAAATATATATATATATAAATATATATATAAATATATATATAAATATATATATATATAAATATATATATATATATAAATATATATATATATATATATATATATATATATATATATATATATATATATATATATATATATATATATATATATATATATATATATATATATATATATATATATATATATATATATATATATATATATATATATATATATATATATATATATATATATATATATATATATATATATATATATATATGTATATATTTTGCAGTTTTAACCTACCATGTAGTTCAATGAAAGTTCATATACAGTGATTACTCATTACTAACATGAATCAAGCACTCTAAGGCCTCTGTTTTATTATTGATTTCACTGCTGCGATATTGTCAATATTTCTTGTGATCACCAAAAGTCTTTATTATTCTAATAGAATTAAGATAGCGCAATTGTGAGAATTGCTGTTTTTATGTGCACGTGGCCTTGGTAGAATTCTTAACATAGCGGCTATAGGGTATAAAAGAGATGTTTTATTATAGATGTGTGGGTGTGTTGCTAAAAATGGTTTGTCATCATTTGTTCAGAAGGCCTTTTCATTCACATTCAGTGACCTAAATTTGATTTCTCTTAAGACATCTCTAGATAATAAAGCATTCCAAGCACTCGATGCTTAATGGTGTTTGCAAACCGCCGCACGATGTTGCCATGACACTGGCTGTCTCGCGTTCATCTACTTGCTTCTATCTTTAGGCAGCCTTTTTAAGCGAGAGCTAAAAGAAGACAGTGTGTGGGTGAGAGAAAGAGAGAGAGAGAAAAAGGGGGTGGACGGGAAAAAGAAGAAGAGAGGGTGAGGGAATGAGACATGTTTCCTTTTTTTGTGTGTGCATGTGTCTTAGCAAGCCTTGGGGTAGGGACATGCACCGCTAGAAAGGTCGCTGAATAGTGAGAGACATTTTTGTGAGGTATTCACAGATGTTGCACATTTTTCATGTCTTATTTCAAGATAGTACACAGATTGGGGCTTTTTGGTGGACATATTTGAGGTACACTGCAGTATGGGTTACTGTTCCTATTAGGGTGACTACTTGCCTGGAGGCCGCGGGCAGAAAGAAAGCATTCTCACTGCAGTGGATTAACTGCTAATGCTGACGCCTCTCTTCTTCATTTCATTTAAATGGATTTCTCCTCCAGTCACTGCCCCCCTCTCCTTCCTCGTTAATTCTTCTGTGATCAGGGGGACAGTTTTCTGTGGTTTGACACAGTTGCTGTGATAGCATCTGTCCTAACTAGTTACAAAGTTAACTTATTTAGGCCTTCCTGCAGCTTAAAGCTGAATTTCGAAATTTTTTACACGATTAAGTGTAAGACTAACGGTATGTGTGGTGGTAATCATATTATGCAACGCGATCTTTTAATTATGAATGCATGAGTCAGCAGGCAGTGGTTAGTTGGGCAGTGAGTGGGCCAGAGATGAACTCACTACTTGTGCACGCAACTGTAGACATGCTGGAGCACCAGTTCTCATATGTTGATGCCATTCCTTCAATATTATTTAGATTATTTTGCGTATAAAAACATGCCAACGTGTCCTCAGTGAATCTCTAATGAATCCTTTTAATGAAATGTTGAGGCTTAACTTTTTTTTCTGATGTGTCGGGGGAAAAAATGACCAAGTTGTTATGTGTTGTTTTTCTCACATTATCAATTAAGAATGGCCAACATATCCTCTATGAATCTCTTGAAAAAGTCATGTGTGTTTATTTAGCGCCATTTCTCTACCAAGGTGCAAACCCATACGCAGGGTGACATCCCGCAGCCACCAGCTGTAACAGTTCTGATAAATTGCTGCTGATGGAATCTAAGCAGGTGGTTGTGTCACAGCCTCCTGAGGTTGTTTCTTCTACCGACTCAGTTTGTGCTTGTCAGGTGTGTGTGCCTTTTGCGCGTGCATGCGTGTGTGTGTGTTTGGAAGACGAAGAGGCTCGGGGCCTTTTTCTTACATAATTGTCGAGAGAGTTTCCTTTGCTCCCTATAAAAGCCATTCCCACTTTTTATTTAATGTGTGGCTTCATGTTTCCGCAGACTGTGGTAACACCCTCAACTGCTTCATTGTAGTAGCTTGATTTACTGGAACTCTATTATAATTACTATTCTCATTATCAAATGCAGCTTTTTTTCATTGATGCCCTCTTTATTCTGTACTATTTTGTTTTTTTAAGCATCCTCATTGAAGCAATCATATGTTCATGCCATATTAGGACAGTGAGGACATTTTGGTAGATAGTGTGACAAATGTGTTATGTAATTTTTCTTTTGGGACAGCTTTAGCCCATGCAGTACGTCTCATCCCTCATCAGATTATATCTGTCATCATTTTGCCTGTTTGATTAGGTAATTTATCTCCACAATTATACTGTTAATCTCCTTCTTGATTGACTTTACTTATATTTTACTCTCCTTATCTCCCAATTACATGTCATAAAGGCATATATCTGCTTTCAATAGTGTGCGAACAAAGTGAAATTGGTTCTTTTCTGTAAAAGTATCCAGTATAGGTACCGAAACGTACAAAGAAATGGCCATAAAGACTTTCATTGATGTATTTTCTGTAGAAGAGGAACTGTCAGTATTGGCCAGGTATCTTAATACTTTTTTTAAATAGGGGCAGACATAGATTAGATCTTTATTTCATCCCGTATTCGGGAAATTTCTTGGAAGTGTTGTGTTCACATGAAATCTTTTCAGTTTATTGGCTGTGCACAAAGTACTTGGTACTTGACATTTAGGTTGCTGCCTCAGCTTTCCATGAGGTCACCCTCTGGCCAAAATTCTTCGCACTTTAACTTTAACCTATTGACAACATGGCATTTGCACTTGCAATGCAAAATAGGCTGATTATATCACATGATCACCAATTAATAAAATGTAATTTATTTTTTAGGGTTAATTGAATTCTATTTTTCCTAGAACTAATGTTGGAAGTATATTGAGTTTTTTTTTTTTTAATGTTTGGAACGCTCCCGAACTAATGGCTCAAATTATAAATTGCTGTGCTACAAAAAATAAAAAAATTAAAAACAGGTTCTCAAAAGTTTAACTGTTAATGCACCTGTACAACATATGGCATCATACACACACACACACACAGATAGAATACACTGTATAAAATCACTTAAAAAGGAGCCTCACCAGAAAGGTTAGGATATTTTTCACAGTTTCTTTGGCTGGTCTGATCACTCCTACCATCCCTATGTTCATCTGCTATTTACTTTACACAAATATACATTGCAAATACACTTCATTCCTGCAGTGATCCCATTAAAGCATGGCAGTAAAAAAAGCAAAACAAATTAATTATTTAAACCTCCTACACGAATACTTAAGTAGGGCCTATACTAATTGTGACAAACTCTCTTGTATAACAGACAAGCTGTTTGGCCCTGAAGTAGTTGGTTAACTGTTGAGGATGTTGCTGTATGGCAGTAGAATCCTCAAAGGACAAAGAACCAGTTTAAGCTTTAAAAGTATCGGATGCTTTTTTGTTTTACCGGTCGGTATATGTTTCAAAGAACTCCCAAAGGTGACAGTATCTTAGATTTAGGTCTTGTTTTCCTTTATATTCTATACATAATATCATATAACCATTGTCCAAAGATATTAGCCATAAAGAAAGTGCAGTTAGAATAAGTTTAGGTCAAGCCCTTATCATTCTTCTCTCCATCTCTGACCTCACAGAGCTGTCAGATAAATGTCTCCATCACACAACCGTAGTGTTATGCAACCCCTTCACTACTAGTTTTTCCTTTTTCACTTTGCCTCTCCCTTTTAAAGCCTCGAGTTGTGAGCTAGAACCCAATCACTGGAATCTCTCTTTTTTCTCCCTTTTTACTCACATCCAGTTGGTTTTTAACTCCCCAATGTTTATTTTTCAACTGCTCACCTCACTTGCATACTCTCCATGTGGTCCTTCCCTGCAGGCATTTTTGGAGTACAGTACCAGCTTTTCAGGTGTTGTTATATTTTCTTGTCAGGTAGTCAGGATTATAGCATGTTTTTATTTATTTTGCTTGTATTTTGCAGTATAAGACAAGTTTGAGTCTGCTAAACATTTGATTGTTAACAATAATGTGTTGTTATACCTTAGTTTTGGAAAGAAGCTTATTTACAGGCTTAGGAAGTATTTGGATAATCATATTTTTTGTTTTGTATTAGTTCAGCCAGCATGAATATTTTACAATCCATTTTCTGTCACTTTTGGAAGTTATTGTCAGTAAAGGTTCTGATTTATATCAGCAAAGGATTAAAATAAGAAGTGTTATGAAATAGAGACCTACATAAAAACATATCATATGATGATATACTATAGTTTTCTCCACTTTTTGTTTTTGTTATGGTTATGCACTCACAGCAAGGCCTAACCTGAGGCTTCCATTGTACATGATACTTGTTAAGTGTATGGGAAGACTGTGTATTGTCAAGCATAAAAAAGAAGACAGGATATTATAAATATAAGGAGCTCAAGTTGACATCTTACAAAATCAAACAGACATTGCATGCAAAAAAGCGAGCCAGAAAGCACAAAAACACAGCCAGGATTCCAATGTTTAAGGCCCCAGGTAGCTGCCAGTGTAATAATGAATTTTGACAATAGTAAACACACTCATAACTGGCACAATGTGAGTGCAGTAGTGCAGCACACGCTTGCAACAAATCAAAGCTGAAACAGCTATTTTCGTCCAAGGGGGTTCTTCTACACATGCCTACCCAAATATATATATTTTTAAATATCGATTCATAAGATATCTTTAAAATTGGGGATCAAACTCATTGTAGTATATGTAAAAAAAAAAAGAAAAGGAACTATGTTTGATTATTACTTGATATCCTTTTTCTCTAACCAACCAATTGTTCATAAACTTGCACAGTTTATTTGACCCAAAAGAGATTTTCTGAGGAAGAAAATAGTGAAAAAGCTGGGTGGAAGAAAACATCTAGTATTTTTAGGTATCCTGTGGTCTAAAAAGAAAACCAAAATATAGTGTGGTTGTCGTGGGGATGGAAGTAAAACAAAAGAACAGGAGTAGACCGGGTTTGAATTATGGGTGTGGTGGTAGTGACCACTGCCTCAAATGCCCTCCAGCCACACAAAAAAATGGTCACACAAAATTCCTATTCTTTGAGAAAAATACTAAAAATGTTTGTGGTCTCATACACAGTGAATCAAAAGAAAAATATAGGGTTAAAATAATCTCACAGTGAGTACTACCGACCTGGGATCAAAGCCAGGATCCCAAACCGATGTGCTAAGCATTTGGCTGGTGGTGACTAGATTTTCAACCAAAGTATATTTGTCTTTTCACAATTTTTTTAACTCATTGACCTTATAATGAAGCAATAGCTGCTTGTTCGGAGAATCCAATGAATGTAGTAAGTTCAGGTTCAGGTTTTGAATAGGGTTTAAATGTGTCTGAACAAGATGAGGTCCAGGTCATTCAAAGAGAAGAACATGCACGGACAGGTTTCGATGCATGTTCATGGAATATTGTGAGCAATTGTAGCGTTTTCACCAAGCAAATCTCTTCTGTATATGTATTAGTAAATTAGCATTGGTGTCTGTGCAAATTTAGACTTTCAGATGTGACCTTTGTTGTCTAAATGTCAGGGAGATTGGAGAGTGAGCCCACAGTGGAATGGCATGCTTATGTAATATGCTCACTCCCCCAGTCTTTCATACACATGCTTGTGCGTGCGCACACACACACACACACACACACACACACACACACACACACACATACATAAGCACAAAACAGGCTCTTGTTTGAGAAGGGTTGTCATATCTTAGCTGTGATGCTTTGTACAGCTCTTTGCAATTCACTGAAAGCCTCACTTTCATGATGCTTCACTTTTATCTGAACGTATGTGCACAGAGTGCCCTGGAAATTATTTATG
This sequence comes from Stigmatopora nigra, assembly GCF_051989575.1. Lineage (NCBI taxonomy): Eukaryota > Metazoa > Chordata > Actinopteri > Syngnathiformes > Syngnathidae > Stigmatopora > Stigmatopora nigra. The sequence continues at coordinate 11,770,734 of NC_135521.1, forward strand.
GCTTTAAAAATACTGGTGCACTCCTTTTTGGTGTTATTCTTTCAAACATATTCTTTGATCGAAACCTAAAGCTCTATGGGAACTTGTGTTGAGTGATGATTGGATTGCTGGTCTAATAACATGACTGAATTGAACTGAATGTGGAGATGCCTTATGGTGTAGTGGTTCACTTGCCTGACTGTGTTTCGGGCTCGATTCCCGTTGTTTTGTGTGCCCAATGGCTGACTGGCGACTAGTCTAGGGTGTATAGTCTGCCAAAGTCAGCTGGGTGTGGAAGATGAATGAACCGATGCAGCCTATAAAATTATTTATGATCACAGTGAGCTCATGTCATAATCTTCACACCAAGAAGGGCATAAATATGAGAAAATTACAGACCGTTCATCATGGTCAAGGTAGCTCTTGATATTTTGGATGGTTTTAGAGTTACAGGAGAGTATAGTAGTAGTTAGATTCAGTGTAATTAGTCATAAATGATCGGTTTTACTTAATCAGTAGTAGAAATTGCAGTGTATTTTACTCAATGGTACATAGACCTCACCCCAAGGCAGGAGCAAGTTACATCACAAAACCTTTTTTTTAAGCTATATTCAGTACAGGCGGACGGGTGAATGGGTGCCTCACAGTTCTGCGGTCCTGGGTTCAAATCCAGTTCAGTCCTGTGTGTGTAATTTGCATGTTCTCCCCAAAAAGGGTACAGCCCACTAGTATAAACCTAATTTATCCACAAAATCTGCAACATGCCAAACAAACCTCAATGTTTTGTATCCTGTACAAGGTCAACATTACTTTCCAATGGCCCTTATTGAAATTTATAGAACTCTATATTCACATGGCAAAAGAATCAGAGCACTGTCATCAATTGTGAGCATTATATTAGTTACATAGCAATATTTTCATAAAGGAAAATGGGCTTAAAAGCCTGACATTGGCATGTGAATATTAAGCTTGTGCTCTAACACAGCACCAGCCTCGAATATTACAGTGGAAAATGCTGACATCATACCAACAAGAGAACAATGTGTCCACGACTTTAAATTAGATGCATGATTTTCCTCCCAGAACTTCCCCCATAAGATGTGACCAATAACTGATACAAATCAGCTCAGCTCATGGAATTTTCTAGTGGGCTGGAGGTTGCAATGTCAGCCTCGTTGGTCAATGAAGTCAGCGGAGGGGTTTTGTGGTGCCCCTCCCTCGCTGCCTGGTGTGATGTCTGACGCCGGTAGTCTAGCGGTAGAGGCTTGATGAGTATTAATTCGGGACCGCCTCTCCTAGCCTGAGCCCTTCTCTGGCCGGTCCCTGCTCGCCGGAAGGAAGGCGGCTCCGCTGCTGCGAACAGCCTGCGTGTCGCCCCCTCCCCCCGTCCCCCCACCACACACACCCCCTGCTTGCTTCAATCTGCAGCCCGGAGAGTCGCTCGCTCGCTCGAATAGGGGAAGCGGCATAACACCGTCAGGTGTTGACCAGCGGGGAGAAGTCGCTGTGCAGGCTGATGACGATGATGATGGTGAGGATGATGCATCCCTTCCCGTGCCATTGTGAATTACAAGACGCAGTGTGAAGAGGCGTATCGGCGTCTTTTGTGGTGGATGACATGCTTTCCTGGGCTCTTCGCAGCTGAATTCCGCCCGAGCGAGAACGCCTCTCACGGCCCGCAGTGCTGCGCCATGGCCTTGGATGTCCAGACTTGCGCGGTGTTTACGGTGATCGCGTTGCTGGTGCTTGTGAACGTGCTGTTGATGTTCATCCTCGGTACTCGTTAATGGATCGGCGATCGGGGCCCGCTTTGCAGCGCACCTCGCTGTCACGCAGGAGAGGAGAGGAGACAGGCGGTGCTCGCTGGTTAAGAGCGGGGACACCCGGCGCTCCATCACGGCTACGCGTTGAAATGAATGACGTTGGTACAACATCATGTCTTTGTGTAACCCTCCTTCCTCCCTGACTCCCCGTTTGTGTATCATGTCCTCTCACCGTTCGTTTGTGATAGATGATGATGTTGTTTGGTGCTGGAAACACTAAATCTGTCACGCTCTTATCCCTGTGGTCACTAGTATTGCATATAGACACGTCGCCTTCCTTCCTCGATCTCCTCTCTTCTCTCTCCTCCATGTTGTATTCCATGGTTTATGAGCATGACAGTGTTTTAACTATGCCATCATGTTATTATTAGACTGAAATCAGTGGTCATTTTTGTTTTTTTGGTCATTGCTAATCATAACATATCAGCTTATGGGTGCTTTCCCTACTGAAGGCCTCCTTTATATTTTTAGGAGATGGGGTTGCAAGTGTGTACTGCATGCGCTGCAAGATCATGATCTCTGAACAGTAATCAGTTGTGTACAAGGTACGGCCTAAAAAAAGAAGAGCCTCCACTTTAGGTTCCCCCTATTTAAGAGATACTTTAATGTAGCTCCCCCCAGAATAATCAAACTTTAACAATGCATACATTTTTGAGGCTCACTGTTCTCTGACCATTGCAAAATGCATTGAACATGAGCTTATTTTTTTCCTGTCAAGTGAAAAGGCATGTTTGAGAGGAATTGCCTGTTTCATTTCTTCTACATGAACCAATAAAGGATGGGAGGCAGGTGTCATAAATGTTTAATGGATGTCATAAATAGATATGCTAAAAGCCCATCTCACAGTTGTCCATGCTTTTCCTATTATTAGTTATAGTAAGAATGGCCAGTTTGCTTTGTATTCATATATATTGATATATAGACTCCTTACATAGAAAGAGAGAGAAAAAGTGCTTCCATGCAAGTAATGTGTTTGTTTAGTGAAGGTTGAAATATTTCTTTGCATGTGTAGACAAATACCTGTCAGCCACATTTTACCATGGGAGGTAACACTCACTTGTCATGGCATGCAGGCAAATGTTCTGTTCACTGTAGTAGAAGGCTTGGGCTTTACTCCCATAGTCAAACAGGACAATGAGCAAAACAACAGTTTGTTCTGCATAAGAATGCATAGCACAAGTCCTGCAGTGTAATGTTTTTTTTTTTTTGTGGCTGTATTACCATTTTTTGTCTTTCGTTGAATTGGAAAGCCATGCGTATTTTCCACAAATTTGTACACCTTCCAGGGTTGGTATCCGCTTTTAGAGTTGTGTTTAATATTGTGCTAACACGAGTTTTAATGCGCGAATGGTGCGTGAAAGTGAGAAAACCATGTGTGTGAAAGGATGTGCTGCTATTTCTCAGTGGTTTGAGGAAGAGCTATTTCTGATTGGCTCCCAGACTCAGGGTATATGTGTATTACATAACAACATTGGCAGACGCAGGGAAGGAAGGACCGCGAGACTCACTCTGTGTGCGTCAGAAAGAGAAACCTCTTTCTGGAATTAGGCATCCTGATAATCGACAGCTCATCCAACGCTCTCGTGAACAACCATCATTTTTCAGCTAAGTTGACAGGGATCATCTATCATGATCATATGAGCCGGACTTCTCCATGCATATGCTCGCCTTACAGATAAATGCTACGAACATGGTAAGGCTTGTTGAAACATATGTATTTGCTACAAAATGCCACCGGTGCATTGGTGCAGCTATGCTAGAACTACAAATAGTGGAAGAATGCAGTAAGGGCTGCTAGTGCAGGGAATGCTGATGCGTTGTGTGGTGCAAGGATAGAATCACTCAAATCATTGTTGTATACTGTTTGTATTTCTTGTAGAAGTATTTTTCTGTCTTAAATCTAGCACATAGGTACTATGTATGTCCATGGTAAGTTAATCATTCCTCTTCCTTTTATATGCTTTGACCTAAATACAAATCTTGCAGTTTGAGGACGAACGTCGGCAATTTGACATACTGTATCGGTCATTGTGAGATGTGCAGGTCAACATTGTTTGCATGTTAGATTTTGTATATTTTTCTAATATTATGTTAAGCTTTTAATTTATGCAGACAGTTAGGGAAAGGGATGTAACATATTGGACAGTACTGATCTCAGGAAGGAGATGTATAAGTGAATGGATCTCTTTCTCCCTTTTTTATGCATGTTGCTTGTGTTACAGTAGAGTAATAGGAACTGCACTGTGGTGAATGGGGTAGAAGATCTTGTAGTGCAGTGATGAGAACCTGATAAGTTAAGGGGTGCATCAACACTGACCTTTGTTCTTTACGTGCTGGCCTAGTCAGGTAGAAATCTCCTCTATCAGTTCACAATGTATTCGTTGCATTTCAATCATTTCAGTTGGAAATGTATAAATCTAATTTCTCTTCCTGAATGAACAAAGATTTTTAATCTTTTTGAGCAGCCTCCATCCGTGCTGTTTCCATGGCAGCGTGACACATGTTTTTGCAGTAATCCTCCTCTCTTCCTGAAGTGAAGAGCTTTGAGATATAGGCTGGAGCTATTGTTGCAGCAGCTCACAGGCCTGTGTGATTGCCGATGTAATCAACCTACTCAGTGACATCTTTCAGTAAAAAACCTACACGCTCAAATCGGTGCGTTTACAAGGCTTGTAAGAAGAAATTTAGTCGGATTTGAAGTCCCGTTGCCTTAGTTTAATTAATGTGCTAAACTATTAGTGGTGTTGAACGAACAAGTTATAGAGAATAATTTCTTGCAATCTTTTTTCACGTGGAATGTGGTTTGTTTTGCTTAAGGGTAATGACAAAGTATATTGTAATTGTAGTTATAAATAGATACATGTATTCTCAGGATATTTCTTTTCAGGAAAAACAAATTTTTGTCTAATTTGGAATAATTTTACTTAGTCACACTCAATTAATACTTTTTTTTAAATTATTTTCTCTTGGTATTACAGTTTTCGCCCATATAAAAAAAACATGCATTGTAGGAATATTTAATTACCACTTTAAATTGCCCCTAAATATGACTATTAGCGTGAATGGTTGCCGTGTGATTGGCTGTCCACCAATTCAGGGTGTACCCTGCTTGGTTCTAATAGTTCACTTGGGTAGGCTCCAGCACTCCCCGCGAACTTTATGAAAATCAGCGGCACAGAAAAAGAATGAACGCAAAAATAGCTAAGTTTCCATGTTTATTGTGACCGAGAGTCTTGTGAGGATAAGTGGCTTAGAAGATAAATGAATGAATGTTTAATGTAGTTTAGACCTTTAAAACCGCTTAACCAAAGCCAAAGCACCACTTAAATAGTTTTGATAAAAGTGTCTGTGCTGCCCAAACGTTATGACATTGTAACAGTTTGGCAAGAACATACTGATGAAAAGAGCACGATTGGAAGAGAAACATTTGTCAAACAAAAATATGGAACTTTGCCAAAGATGCAATGATGCACACTGTGGACAATGTTAGTAAAATTGGCAATGTGTTATAATAGGTGGCATTACTGTGCAGTACGTATATAGGTGATTCCTAATCTCCATCCCTTTACAGGCAATGTTGCTTTTCCATCATTTTAATGAAAAAAAAACCTTTGGCTGCCTGCATCCCTAAAAGAATGACAATAAGCTCACAGGCCATGATCCCTCTATTGACCTTTGCATGTGTGAATAATGTGTTGTGTCATATGGCCCTTTTGTGTTAATGAACTATGTTGTATTGTGCTGTGTTTGGTGTTAGCAATTGTTCAATGTTACAAGCAGGCTTGATGGTTTGTTTTTGTACCCATTAGTACTTGAAATGGTTTCAACAAATGCAGTCTGCTGTCACATATACAGTGTATTTGTTATGTATTATTTTTATTTAATTGAAACTATATGACTCAAACCTGTAGAATACCAAAGTTATGAACAGAAAAAGACTAACCACATAAGTGGGCAGTAATTTGTGATATGATATGCAGATGGGAGGATCTAATAAAGCAGATCCTATGTTATTTTCTTTCTAAAAAGTGGTGTCAACACAGTTGGAGATGATTTTTTTGAATTTTACATTGAGATATGTTCTTTTTTTTTTGTCTTTTTCAGTTGATTAGTGGAGGGTCAATCGTCAACGCTGAGGCGGTATGGGACCATGTGACCATGGCGGACCGGGAATTGGCGTTTAAAGCCGGTGACGTCATAAAGGTGCTGGATGCCTCCAACAAGGACTGGTGGTGGGGCCAGATTGATGAGGAGGAGGGATGGTTCCCTGCCAGCTTCGTGCGGGTGAGTCTGATGCAACTGCAGCTGGCCAATAGCTAGACTCACAACATACACCCACACACACACACACACACACACACACATGCAAAATTGGAGGGGTATTAACATATGCAAACAAACATTGATATCTTATCCCTTTACAAACATTTACAAACGTTAAACAATCCTTTATCTGAATAATAGATATAACTCTCCTCAAAGTAAATGCCTTGGGATTTCCTTTTGTGTGGCATCACATTGATCTTTTCTCACTTAAATGCACTCAACACATAATGGTTTTATGTTGCTTTTACGTAACTATCCCAAATGTGAACAAAACTAACTCAACAATGTTTGAGCATATTGTTCAAATTGAAACTACTCTTCTAACCCAGAGTTCTCACTGATGGAAGAAGCTAGCATCCTTATAGGTGGAGGCTCTCAACGTAATACATCCCCTTCTCCCCCAAGGCACCCCCCCCCCATTGCCATTCCCACCTGTCCACCTTTCCATTGTCACTCCTAAGAGGGCAGGACTGTCTACCAAAAAGTATCTTTCTGTTGTGTCATTCTTTCTCTCTAAGGTGGAACCCCACCCTCCTCAGCCCCAAACAAAACAGGTTTTCTATATCAACCCTATAGCAACTCCACGGTTCCAAAACACTACGTCAAAGGTGCGTTTTTTTTTTTCCCAGCATCATCCACCCACCCATCCTAGCCTGCCCCACCTTCCACGCAACGCACCTCATTACTCGACATTAACCTCATCCAATCACCCTTGACAGGTGTCATAGATGGGTAGTCATGATGAGTCAAAAGTAAAGATCTTCATGTTCTTCCTTAAGACTTTGACCTAAAATGTTGAAAATATCAGGCAGTTGGAGTGACAACTTCTATTCATGTTGACGAAAACTACATATGAAGACTTTGTTTGTAGTTCATTTACTGTTGACTCTGACAAATGTGCAGTTTTAAGGCTGTGCTACTAGTTCTCGTCACTGCAGTCAGTGCTCTCCCACCAGTCACTCTGCTTGTCTGTGGTGCTGCTTTTCTCATCTTGTGTTTGGCATTTTACCCGTCGGTTCTTCAATGTTACACGGGTAATAGTGTGTGCCGCCAGGTATTGACTCCTGGGCATTTAAAATTGCGCTCGCTGTCTGCTTTTTAGTGAATGTTTTAGCATGTAAAGCTGCAAATGTGAATGTTTTTAGGAGCAGATGTTTCAATAGTATGTGTGCAAAGTTCTTCAGTGGGTATAGAATGGAAAACCGCCACTCTTAAATAAATCACATGATGTAAAAGTTAACACCTAAGGCCAATAACAACCCATTTTCCACACTTTCCACGTCATCCAAATTTAAAGTTACATAAAGATTGTAATTGTGATGGTGAAGCTCCATTAGGAGTATTGTCCAATGAATGGGTCGGTCGCAGGGAGCTGTTTATTGTGTCACGTTGTTGATAATGTCTATAGGGAGCTGCTGTTGCGTATTCTTCATGATGACAGAGGGTTGTTTTTATTACAACTCTATAATATTGTCAATAGCAGAGCATAACATTTACTTGAGTAACTTTTTGAGAAAAATATATTTTTAATCGTAGTTTTACCACTATTGTTTTTTTAAAAATTTAATTACGGAGCTTTGTAAAGTAGAAAAACTACTTTTGATACTGTTTTGAAGTAGTGTAACATTTTTGGCTTCTCTACCAGACGCTGCTTTCAATATTTACAGGATGCCCACATAGTACTCTCATTCATACCTTTATAGGCCGAATACTGAAATGCAACTTGCTCATATTAGTGCATATTGTGAATGTTTAACTTCTCATCATTTGTCATTACTTTTCTGCTGGCTCTTCCGCTGTTCCCCGGAGGCATTAGTAGGAGCAAGGCCTTTTGCTTGCGGTCGTTAAGGAAAGAGCAAGTACAACACTTAGGCATAATGTCACAAAGAAAAGAAGATATTTAATACATGCATTTTTTTTCTCTCTTAGAATGTTCTTGTGTCAGTTATTATTGTTAAATATTTGGTATATATTGAATACAGTATAAAAGCATTCAAAAAAATATTTAAAACGTTATGGGTTTTTAAAAAATCTTGCGCAAAGCCCCAATGTAGGTCAAGATTTTAGCACATAGTTAGGCTGAACCACAGAATAAAGTAGATATAACAGTGTGGTCATCTCTAATCTATAGCTACTGTATAAGTATGGGTAAGTGAAAGGGATTTGTTTAAAAATGATATGGTGTGTGTTTGTGACTGATGTGTGAGCTTTAATGGTCTCTGTGCATTTACATTTTTTAATGAAGGTTGCCTACTGATTTGTTTGGTAATAGAACATTTTATCAATGGATTAATGCATAATATATGTGCGTGTGAATATATTTGTTTTTAGTTGTGGGTCAATCAAGAGGATGGAGGAGGGGAACCTGCCGAAGGGACCAGCGACGTTCAAAATGGGCACCTGGATCCAGCCAATGACTGTCTATGTCTCGGCTCGCCTCTCCAGAATCGCGACCAGATGAGAGCTAACGTCATTAATGAGATCATGAGCACAGAGAGACATTACATCAAGCACCTCAAGGACATCTGTGAGGTAGAAAATGAATACAGACTATTGATTCTTTATTATATATCATGATTTGCTGTTAGCCAGCATCAATTACATAATCCTGATTGAACATAATGCCCTCCCATCAAGATGTAAGTCATCATTTTGAAGATGTTGTTTTTTTTTTTTGTATGCCCAGTTTGAAAAATATGTTTCTGTACTGCTCGTTATCTACTTCTGCCACATTGGGAAAGATGGGCGACTGCCAACCCAATTTGGCTAATTTCCCAATCTTTTTTTTCACCCAGAATGAAAGTCTAATCAAACACAAATTTAAAAGTTGGACAACAAAGCAAATCAGTACTGTTAGAAGTGATTGCAGATGTCTTATCAACATGTTACATTTGACGTAATGTAATTAAAATTGAAATGTATTATTTTTCAAAAACAGCTGAATTGTTCAATTAGAGACGATGCAACCATAAAACCTTCGATAGCATCATTGAACTTTAACCTTTTACTTTTGCAGGGTTATCTGCGCCAGTGCAGGAAGCGTGTGGACATGTTCAATGATGATCAACTGAAGGTCATCTTTGGAAACATTGAGGACATCTACCGCTTCCAAATGGGATTTGTTAGAGACTTGGAAAAACAGTACAACACGGAGGAACCCCACCTTTCGGAAATTGGACCATGTTTTTTAGAACATGTGAGTTCAGTGTGCTGGATAGCTAGATTGAATGCATGAATGAAAGTAGATGAGAGAAGTAGAAGAAGCCATGGTGGTAGACTATGAAGTAACAAAAGAGAATCATTTTCACATTTTGGATTTAAAAAAGAAAAAAGTCAACCAGAGATAAAGATTCCATTACTCCAACACAAACAAGACCTCTAAGGTGGAGAGGAGAGCATGTTTACACATGTTCCTGCAAAAACTAAGGCTGACTAGAAATGTCTATTTATACAGTGAAGTGAAGGGACTGGATGTGGAAGTGTTGTTAAAAAAAAAAAAAAAAAAAAAATATATATATATATATATATATATATATATATATATATATATATATATATATATATATATATATATATATATATATATATATATATATATATATATATATATATATATATATATATATATATATATATATATATATATATATATATATATATATATATATATATATATATATATATATATATTTAAAAAATAATAATAATCATTCGCAAATTACTGCATGCTACCTGGGAAAGTCACTTTGATTAAAAAAAAAACACAATATTGGTAACATTTTTGGTGATAGATATTAAAAATCTGACCTCTTTCAGACTAGTATTGGGGTAAACCCACTATTACACAACATAAAGAAAATCTTATATATAATAATCTTTTTTTAAAGTGATTTCTGGCATAGGATAATCTTTTTATAAAGGATTTCAAGCATCAGACAATGCTGTTCACAAAGATCCAAAATTGGGACAAATATAACCTTGACTTTTTGGATACCTTTATTGGAGAAGCTGAAAGGAAACGAATGAATTATTCTGCATTTGCATGGTTAAGCTTTGGAAGATCCACCTTTTTCATTACATTTTTAATTTGCTATTACTACTCTTCTATTTTTACAGCAAGATGGCTTCTGGATCTATTCAGAGTACTGTAATAACCACTTGGATGCCTGCATGGAACTGAGCAAGTTGATGAGGGATGGCAGGTACCAGCACTTCTTTGAGGCCTGTCGACTCCTCCAGCAAATGATTGACATTGCCATAGATGGCTTCTTGCTCACGCCTGTCCAGAAGATCTGCAAATATCCCCTCCAGTTGGCAGAACTTCTCAAATACACTGCACAAGAGCACAGGTATGGAACATTGCCCATTGAGTAAAAAAAAAAAAAAAAAAAAAACAACAACATTGCATCAGTAGTACCATGTATTTTGGACGCAGCTACCAAATAATGCGGAATAAAGAGAAAAAAAATATATATATACATATATATTGCATTTTTGGCAGAGCAATTCTTTATTGAGTCAGAAACCAACAACATATAAAGGTTAAATTGACATTAATAAACTGGAGAACAACAGGCTAAATAGTCACCTAATAACATGACAGTTAATCAGACAATTATAGCAACAACAAAAAAATAAGTCTGTCGGTGTTTAGAGAGAAAATAAGTTATATGTTGAACTTGAGTTTTAGTTGCAGGCCAAACCAAACTATGGGAAAAAAAGTGTGATTTATAGTCCGTAAAATTTGGTCATTATTCTAGGATGAATACCCCTTGTGCTCCATTGCATATCAAAAATTTGGATGGACTCAGGGATGATGCTTCACTTGTTCTTTTCTAAACTAACTGAAAGAAATCCAGATGTGCATGCATGCATGAAAGCAAAGCGTAAAAAGATGTAGCATAACTTAGCCAGCTGCAGGTCATTTACAAACTAGTCAGATAGGGACAGGTGCCAGCTCTGCCAATGATGCTTGCCAAATCACAGTGTTGGACTGTTTGCAGTATTTGACTGGTGAGATTTTGCCAGCTTTAGGCCATCTTTTCTTATGTCAAACTCTAACAATACATTGAGAGCCATTACAATCGCAAATAGCGAGGAAAAACTCTACATATGATGTTATCATACGGTATTTTTGCAGATAAAGTGGCAAATTGGAATTTTATACTATTCCAGTAGGGCTACCTTTGTTTCTTCTACCCTAGTAAAGAGCCTAGGTCTAATTGTGTCTTTTAATACTGCAACATCAGACATTTTTTTGTTTTAAAGAGTGGCCAGATTTCACCTTAAGTCGACCGTTCAATTCCCCAAGAGTCATTCATTATGTGTTGCGCCATTTCTGCAGCGACTATCGATACGTGGCAGCAGCCCTGGCAGTAATGCGAAACGTCACCCAGCAGATCAATGAAAGGAAGAGGAGACTGGAAAACATTGACAAAATTGCCCAGTGGCAAGCGTCCGTTTTGGACTGGGAGGTAGGTACGTGTGTGTGTGTGTATTAATTTGGCTGAGTACAAATACCTTTTCATTGGATTATAAAAGAAAACGCCTAGGGTTTTTGAATGATGCAATAGATTAAACACTGACCTGATTAAACCGGGAGTTTTTAGAGGTGATGCTTCCTTCTTTAGTAAAGATTTAAAGCAATCAATTTGAACAAAAAAATCCTACTGAAATCTATCTGAATTACTATTCTCACGTATTGTTTATAGGAATTATAATTACAATGAGGAAAGAAACAAAGTTTTTGACGGGTCCTTGGAAATTTTGAGAATTTTAGAACACTGTATCAAGTAATTTGAACATTTGAAGTTGTTGTTATTCCACTATTTAGCACAAGGTTCGGGAACCTTTTTGACGAAGAGAGCCATAAACAATTCATATTTTCAAATATTATTCCTTGAGAGCCATAATCAGAATTTAAAAGTAAAAAAACATGAAAATGTGAGCATTTATTATTCATTTCACTACTTAGAAAGTAAAAAAAAATCTGAACCTTATTTCACGGTCTCTAATCAATGAGTATCAATGAGAGTATGCATGTAGAAGAGTCTAATGAAGAAAAAATATGATTTTAAAAAGGCCGAGAGCCATATACACCCATCAAAACAGCCACATATGGCTCCCGAGCCATAGGTTCCCTACTTCTGACCTTACAGTGGGGTTCTACACATCTACCTGGAAGGGATTTCTAACTTTTACTTCATCTATTCTTTATGATGTGATTGTAAAGTGTATTATGGGTTCTGATATAAATTGGATAAGGGAAAAAAAAAAAACATTGTCTTTATATTGAAGTCTTTCATTTATTGATTTTCATATCTGTATGAATGTCTCTAGGGGGATGATATCTTGGACAGAAGCTCTGAGCTCATCTACACTGGGGAGCTGTCTTGGATCTATCAGCCATATGGACGCAGCCAGCAGCGTGTCTTCTTCCTCTTTGATCACCAGCTGGTTCTCTGTAAAAAGGTACAATGTCTTTATCTTTGTTCACTTTCTTTTTTGCCTTAGAAGCCGTTGATAAGGCGAAATACAAACCCAAACTGCTCCTTGAAAGTTGTGCATCCCATGATAACAATAGAAATGCTCGAAGGCGATGCAACTCGTGCACAAGCCCTTCGTTATGTTCAAATACTCGCTTCATTTCTTAAAATATAGCCGCAGTAGTTTGGGCTTCCATGCACTCAGGCTCTGCTCGCCTGTCAAATGCATGTTCACGCTTGGATAAACTCGACTATATAAGCACACAAAGACACAGGCCTAAATTCAGTAAGACATTTGCACACACAGTCTCGCCAAGGCAAAAAAAAAAGTGCATCCAAATGTGAACTGAAAACAATTATCTCACCATTTAGACACAGACCACAAGTCAATATATACTTAATGTATGGCTTACCTGCAGTTGCTGCTGTGGTCAATAATTTCTTCACCCCTGCTATCCTTTTAGAACAACTGATCATTTCTAGCACCCCAAATCAATTCTATTTGTGCAGATCTTATTTTTGTTTTGCACTGCCACAGAAAGAAGCTCAAACATATGTTGAATTATGGATTTTAGTCCACCCATACTTCCTTTTCTTGCATTCTCGATCCAGCAAGAAGCCTTTGAGTTGTTAACCCTCCATTTTATTCCTCCTTTATGGTTCTTATTACCACTATACATGGATGTGGGTTTATCTTTACTTATTAATGGTTATTTCCCTCTTTACACCCAGTCACCTGCAGCTCTTTTTCAGCCTTTGTACAAAAATCTGGCACCTGTATATGACAATGTTGTAACTGCATAACATTTTCTAGCATTCCTTTAAAGTCTGCTACATTCTTTTTGTGTGTTTTTAATTTTAAGGAACTCCTGTACCTCCTGTGCTACTATATTTTGAGTAGAGTCTTTATGGTGGTAGTTGAAAACCTAAATATTTTCTTGGTAGTATTTATGTGTAAAAAGTTTTGACACCCCCTACCATGAATCATAAATGTTACTAATATATTACATTTTTTTGTTATCTTAAAAAATCGATACATTAACACAAATTAAGTGATAAGTGAACTTGATTCTGGTACAAAAAGTTGATTGTGGCTTCAAAAAGTTGAAACATATTTAAATAACCCTACTGGTTTGTATGGGCTTTGATACATTACACTTAATTATGCCACTGTTAAGGTACTGTTGATTCGCTTATTTTTGGCATCCCTCAATGTGGAAAAAGAAGGAGACGGGAATGGAAAGTGTTACATAAGACAAGCTGTCTGATATCAATACAAGGTGGCTTGTTGACATGCCAGGAAAAATTAAACACACAAATAAACAAACACACCATACACTAATACATGCACATTCATATGCAACGTGTGTCCTTTGTGTCTATTTCAATAGGATCTGATACGACGAGACATTCTTTACTATAAGGGTCGCATCGACATGGATCGCTACGAGGTGCGGGACGCCATTGATGGGAGAGACGATGACTTCAATGTTAGTGTGAAGAACGCCTTCAAATTGTGCAACAAAGACAGTGACGAGATCCACATCTTCCTGGCCAAGAAGCCGGAGGAGAAGATTCGCTGGCTCAGGGCTTTCCATGAAGAAAGAAAAATGGTGCAGGAGGATGAGAAAATAGGTTAGTCACTTTTTTTTTAAAGCATTTGCTTCCTTTTTGAGAGACTATTTCTCTTTTTTTGCTGTTTAGGTTTTGAGATCTCAGAGTATCAGAAGCGGCAAGCAGCCATGACAGTGAGAAAAGTGACCAAACAGAAAGGTGAGGCAACAAGAAGATATCAGGTGATTTCCATTTTCTTTTCACCGCTGATGTGCTCTGTCTTCTCATCGTTGTTTACTGTTCTTTCAACCTGCTTTCATATTTCCTTTCTTTAATTTGTCTTTAACACCAAAACGTGCATTTTTAAGATGGGTGTGCTAGAAAATTGGAAAACAACAGTAGATGGATTGCTTTCAGTCTTTAATTTTAGTTAATTGTGTGTCTGCTTACATTACAATGACTCGCCATATGTACTACAAGCAGCTTTTAAGCATCAATGAAAAGACAGAGGGACTGTTCGCATGAAGTATTGAGTTTTAAAGATGGCATCCGTTTTATGGGACATGGATCCAAGATTTCTCTATTCAACAAAAGTTTGGAATAGGCTTATCAATGTGTAGTAATTTAAAATTTTCAGTCAAATGTGGGTTGGTTTTGACTTGATTTTAATATCCAAAGATTCACCGTGTACTTTATGGTTGGATCTATGGGTTAAATTGGAGCTTGTGTAGGATTAATACTGGATTTTTCCGGACTGGATTTTGCAGATTAATCTAGGCTAAAGGAAATATCAATGAACGAGTTTATTTTCATAGATAATAAAATGCAAAATGAGTATAAAATCCATAAGTGCATCTGTTTGATGATTCTATTTATTAATGTACTCATTATCTGTTTATTGTTTAATTTATGTAGTTTTACTATCCTTAATACATCATATTTCCTCTCTTTTTAAATTTGTTTCTCTTTGAAACAATTAAAATGACTTTGTCAAAGCCAACCACGTTATAATTAAGTGAAGAAGAAAAAAATACATGTGTTTTCTAGACTCTAGAACCAATTCATCAAAGACTGGGTCCACATGTCACAATTCCTGGTGTCATTCTTTGCATTGTAGCAATTTTACTCTCAGTTTTGTCTCTTTTTGTTTGTTTTTTTTTCACCGTGGTTGATGTTCTCGCTGGCCATTTGCATGTTAGCCTAATGGAATCATCCATCAATGAATGAATTAACCAATGAACACTTATAAATGTTCTCTCTGACGTCAACTCTCCTAGATGTCGGTCACAAGTAAATGTTGTGTATGTGCTGAATGTGTACAAAGCTGGCACAAGGTGAAGTACTCTCTTGAATTTCAGATTCATTTATAGATTTCATCTTGAGAAAGAGAGCCATGTTGTATGGGCATGGTTTGAAAATGATAAAGGTATATGCAAAACAGTTCTCTTTTAGAACTAGCACAATAAGATGCCATGGCAACTGCTAAATCAGCATTGGGAAGTGTTGTCATTACCGTTGGCACTGGAGCATGCAGTCACTGTCCAAGGTGCTGATAAGCATTATCACTTGCAGTATCTCAGAGAAACAACATCTTCTAAAACTCTTCAACTGCTGCTCAAACTGTGTTTGACAAAAAACACCTGTAACAAAGCACAATGTTTGCCATCCTTTTTTATGTATTTTCTGAGATGCCATGGCAACTTTGGAATCTTTCACCTCCAGATCTTTACTAGTTTTTGGAACTACTACTCTAGCATACTTGTAATGCTTGTAGATTAGCTTCAATGACATACATGGTAGAATTTAGTCAAGTGCATATTCTTGGCAGCTTTCTCTTGGGCTTTATTTTCACCACCCTTTTTTGTGTTGAGGGTGCTATTCAAACAAATGTGCTGTCAACAAACATGGAACAACAACAATGTCTGTTGTCCAAAAAGCTCAGTTGTGCCGCTTGGTATTATCGGATATGACGTTTTTGGGGGCCTCTTGTTTCTATGAAACAGACTTTGCTTGAATAGCATCATTAGTGTGCTGAAACCCACTACCCATTCCTCCTTCAACAATCTTCACAATCATATTTCTGCTTTTAGATGCAGGAATGTAACTAATGGAATCTCATTTTTTTGTGCCGTGGCAGCATGAATCGATGTTGTGTTGCCGAGTGGCTCAGTGACAATACTGACAATTGTTTTTCTCTTTGCTTTGTGTGCCTATGCTGCCCTCCTTGTACCCTTACCCCACGCCCCCCGTACCCTGTTTTCTTGCTTTTTTGCACTCGCCACTCCTCTAGGTGTAAACAGGTGCACGCCCCCCTCGTATCCGCCCCCACAGGAACCCCTCAGCGCGGGGCAATATGAGGTAACAGAGGACATGGCACAAGGAGAGGTTTTTGAATTCAGTCAATCCAAAAGAGGCCAGGCTCCATTCTGGCAGAATTTTAGTAGATTAGCTCCATTTAAGAAATAGAGACCCTTCTAAAGGACCAGCTATTTTTTTCTTAGAAGCACTATACACTGGATGATCTTTTCCCACAATGAAGAAAATACAAGAACACACTAACTTGGGACTTTCCAAAATTAAGGACCAATGTCAGTATTGGGTGTGGCTAAAAGCAGCAAGAGGACTGAGGACGTTCACAGACTGGAGAAGGGAAGAATAAAAGCTACTAATTCATACATGTTGAAACCCCTTCTTTAGTTCTCATGCTTTTACAGCAGAGTCAACCGGAATACTGCAACTTACCTGTAACATCACACCATCTGAATGTCCTGGAATTCTTACAGATTGTCCTCCATTTTCCTCTTTTAAATCCATTGTGTGAAGACACACACGCCGGGCAGCGCCATGTCGTCGTTTGATTGTGTCCAAGATCTTGCTGTGCTGCTGCTATGTGAGGTTGCGTGTTGCATTCTTGTGAATGTGTGGCCAAATAACGACAGGTCTACGGCTTTCGCCGAGGTTCAACTTGGTTGGGCGTCAACATTAATTACAGAGCCCATTTTCCCCAACTCGCATCAATTTGGATTTCCCCCTCTTTTCCTTCTTTAGTAGCCCCTTCATCACAATGTCGCCCTCTCATCTTATCTCTTATCTCGCTTGCTTAGCCCACATGAGTCAAAGAAAGCGTTTCTATCCTTTTAGAAACCCGCCACAAGTTATGATATGACGGCTGCAGTAACAAATCAATAGCAAGAATGTCAAAGGTAGAGTGTATAAACATTATTTCACCAAGCAGATTTGACAGGGTATTCATAATCCATCAAACATAAGGTCGAAGGCTATGGCTTGTGGAGAGCTTGCCGCTCAGATGAACCTGCTGGGAGCAGGAGATAGGCAGGCTACATTGCGCCTGCCTTGGTGCCAGAGCCCCCCTCCCCACTTTCCCCCCAGAGACCATCCCTGTAGCACTGTGCTGGCAGCTCACGGACTGTTTGGAAAGAGCACGTCCCACCCTCTTGGAATTTACAGAGAGGTAGCAAGAAGGTTGATCTCTAAAATGTTTTCAATTTTGTTTTTTTGTTCTTGTTGTCATTGTGTTTTTAACTTAATGTGTATTGCTCACACTGGGAAACAGCATGGCTGAGGACTTTTTGGTGGAAGATGGATGTGTATGGATGGTTGTAGTAAAATAAGGTAGACCACTTCACTATTGTAAGGTTAAAATGAAGAAGAATAGATTTTAAAAGAGGAGAGAAGGAGTGATATGAGTATGGATGGATGAATGCATTTTCTGATTGGGGTTTAAGCATCATTCTACACAGATTTCAAATCTTGAGATCACCTTAGCTCCTCCCCCTAACCATCTCATGTCGTTTATTCCGACCTGATGCATGTTCTAATTTCCCCAAAGGCCTGGTCAGATTTATCCACAATCAACAAAATGCCTGTAGGATTACAAATCTTCACAAGATGGAATGTAAGCAAAACAGCAGTCTTAAAGTGTGTGTGAGCATATTTTAACCTTGTTTTAATAGAAACAAAAATTCAGTGTACCATGACATTTAATGTATTACTCAAAATGAAAGAGTTTCTCAGTATTTTCTTATTTGCCTTCAAATAGGCATTATGACTTCCCAAGGATAAAACCTTGGAATTGATTTGCATGTTGAACAATCTTTGTTTTATTTTAGTCAACAAAGTCGGGACATAGGATGAGCTATGTCTCTTCCTGTCGGACTGTTCTGGAAAATAATTCCCCTTCACCACCCGACATACGGTTCCTAGACCATGATAAGCTCAGGTCCAGTGCTGCGCCCCATCCCCACACCTTCTCACCACCACCCCAACCCCCCCAGCAGATGCAAAACGCACACAGAGACACACAATCATGCATACTTACTGGCCCGTTGTGCTGCGGAGAAGAGAGATGCTATCTAACAGTGCCTTCCAGCATTCCACTAGTGATTATCTATTCAGTTTCACAGGCAGATTTGAATTCGTCCCGTATTTTCCCTTCAATGTGGGACTAGCAACGGTTCCCCCTTTCTTTCTCTCATACGAGAACGACTCGGGCAGATATCTCTTCCATAGGAGCTGTTTCTGTCCATACAGCACACTCAATACACTTATTTCGTTACAAAAATCACACTTTGCATAGCTGCAATGACCTTGCACAAATATAAGTTATTCTTATTTCAGATGCATTATATATATAGAAATGATATAGAATTCCTTTTATTGTTAAAAAAGCAGATTTCTTTGGAATATATATTAGAGATAATTAGTTTTGCTTAGTCGAGTTAGAGTATACTGTTTAAAAGAATATTATAAGCAGTGAGTTATGAATTCAAATAAGACAAAGTCATCTATTTTAACTTTATCAGATACACACTGTATATACTGTAAAAAGAACAGATCATATATTTGGATATTGGTATTTTGCGTTGGAGACGAATGTTGTTCCAGTTCTAGCGTATGGTAGAGCTCAGTACCAGGTAAATAAATGCATGCTTGTGGCATCCAATACTTTGCATGAGACTTAAAACAACTCTTTACGGTTTGTTTAGTTTCATTTCACTAAAAAAAAAGTTTCATTTCTACCACAAAGCATTCGCTTGTGAACCCCACTGCCATTTTCACCAGAGGGACTTGTGGTCTATGTCCACTTGTCTCTTGGCTATATAAAATTTTAACTTTTTGTTCTTTTTTCATGTCAGAAAGAGGAAAGAGACTTATTATCCTCATGCAGAGTTAGAATGAGCTTTCCATGGGTCAAATGAAAGGCACTGACATTGTGCTTGCCAAATAAATATTAGATGTTTTCTCTCTTCTTTTTTTTTTTAATCCAATCTACACTGGCACAGCTCAAATCACTGGATATTTATAGATACCAGTAACTGCTAAGCTTCAGATTCTGAGGAAAAGAAAAAAAAACGGGTATCATTTTTCTATGACAACCAAATAGGAGTTATCACTTATCATACATAGGTATCGTGTATAGATTTTTAGTCCATTAGAAGAGCTGAATGCATAGAAACTCTGTTGGGTTGTGCTAAAAATAAGCAGAATCCTGGAAACATACACACAGAGTACTCCATTTCAGTTCATATCATGTTGTTACTACAAAAATGATGCTCTGAAGTACAACAATTATTATCTCATTTATATTTATTTTGATAAAACCCGGTAATTTGGGAGCCAAATTTTTCAAACAATGTTTTCATTTATTCTTATAAGTAGCATTCAGAACTTTTTTGGGAGATGACAATTGTTTTTTCTGATCATAATGCCGAAAATCCAATTTAGCAAAGAGAATGCATATGCTGCTTATAGTCACTCTTTTCATTAAGTGAATACAACACACTTGCATGGAGCATGGCAACACCAACAACTACAAATTCCTTTGTTGCATCTGAACAGTCAGGGTACCACAGAGTCCAATGAGCCATAGTAGTTTTTTTTTGGTTTTCAATGACAGCAATGCGAGCTGAAGCCTGGAAAATCCCACTTTAACAAACACACTGTTCATTGTATAATACCATACAGTAGATTCCAAAAGTGTAGGTTTTGTCTACCGGAGATAATTTTACTCACTACCCAAAAAAAAAAATCCTTTTATCCATATGCAAACATTTGTCATTTTTGTTCTTGCTGACATTTTGAGTTACATTATTTGATGTAGATTTGAAAAATAATGCCTATTCAATCCAGAAACTGTGAATGGGAGAATGATGGAGATGTCAACTCTATGTACATTATATGTTTTTGGTGTATTCCAAAGCACTGGGAATATGTTGTACTTCGCTGTAAAAAAGAAAAGAAAATTTCAACAAAAAAATGACATAAAAACAACACAAACAAACAACAACAAAAAAAAGAATCCATATCTGATATAGCTGTACTTTTGTTGACAATAAAACCTCTGCAGAACAATGTTATGCATTCTTATTCTGGGACAGGGATGCATGGTATTTTAATAGAATCAACACAAAGAATCATTAATAGTAATTATAATCAGGGGCATGGTAATATTATAAATATTTTTTTACCTAGAGTAAAAAATAAACTAGGATAATGTCTCAAAATCAATACTTTGTATGTTTTGAAGTGTTTAAAAATGTTTTTTTTCTTCACACTGTTTTTTTAACACAATAATATTGATGGATAAAATTGGATTTTCATTCATTTTATATCTTACATTATCTTATATTCACATACACTGATTTTGCTTATGTTTATCAAAATTGTATGAGTTTTTGGTGGGCATAAAATGATTTTCAGATGTTTTATTTTTTTTTCCAGTTTTAGGTTTGTGAAATGTTCATATATCAGAAATGTTACAAATATATTTAAATCTCTTTATGAATGTATTGTTTTTATGCTGAAATGTTAGCTATTCCCTCTTGGTAAGTATAATCTGTCTTCATCAGGATGACTTGGGTAAAGAAAACTTATATTTCTTCAAAATGCTCCCAAAAAAAGGAATCTGCAGATTGAAACTATGCTACCATTAATTATTAATGAGTCTCATGCAAATCCATCTCTCAGCAAACAGCTCCTCATCCTCACATTTTAAAAGGCACAGATGCAAGACTGCATTTCTATCGAGAATTAAGACTTCTGGTCTTTATGGGATGTGGATGCCTTTTTAGAGGCTTTAACTCCAGCTGTGAAAAGATACTAATTGGAAATAAGCTGGGTTTTTTGTAAGAGAAGATCTGTGCAAAATCAGTAGCTCAGTGGTTAAGCATGTTTGAAGATGAAAATAAATCAGCCCAACTGCCTTTAGCAGACCCAACAGTGGACTCAAACAATGAGTAGCACAACTGGGACCTCTATAGCCCAACAAGGGTGTTACACTTAACAACCCCATGGAAGCATTTTATTCCAATGTTTTGCTGTAGACAATCCCAGCGGGTGAAATGTAGATTACACCCTAGACTGGTCGCCAGTCAGCCGTAGGCCACATGGATGACAGGCAACCATTCGTATGCCCAATCATACCTCCACCAAGCGGGAATCAATCCCACGCTTGCTTGCACTAAAGCCAAGCCAGTGAACTCCCACACTATTCATTTTATGTACTGGTTATCCTCACTAAGGTCACGGGGGTGCAGTTGGTGGGGACACCATTGAAATTAGTTTCTAGCCAATCGCAGGGCACAATAAGAAGGACAAACATTCATAAATTTAAATATGTATAGTACAGCAAAACATTTATCCATTCCCATGTGTAAAAAAGTAATAATAATAATTCCAGTTGGGGAGAAAATTACTCCAGGACAAAAGAAAACATGTTTCTAACCAGAACAACCCTTGATTTCTGAGATGTTGTGCTTCAGGTAATTCTTCAAGATGAGAGGAATGTGCAAACTGTCAATGGCTGACTCTTTGTTGGAAAAATGAAGATATCTGCGGATTGCCAAGCGAGTCTGTGACATCAAAGATTTGGGAGAAACTGTGAGAGAAACAAGCCCCAAGTTAGTAAAGACCTTTAAATTGTGGGGGATAAAACGCATTCTAGCTCTTATGTGTAAAGTGTATGAAAAAATATTTTAGGAATATTTTTAACTCGGTTAACATTTTGACTCAGTTGTCTGCTTTTTATGGAATAAATCACAAAATAGGGAATCATATAGGTCTTACTTACCTCTTTCCTTTAGCAGCAGAACCAAGCCTTCATTCAGTTTTGTTGTTTTGTCAACGATAATTGTAGGCAGGTATACATCTGCTCCAAAGTCTATAAGAAGTTGGATATACTCCACTCCGCAACCATAATGCAAACAAACTTCCAGTACAGTCTTTGGCTGCCTCATTCTGGCCAGCATCTTCTCATCAGTGCAGTTATAATTAGGGTTACATCCATAGAGAAGAAGGATTTTAAAGCAATCCAAATGTCCGTACACTGCAGCGATGTAGAGAGGCCCTTTGCATGCTGTAGCCTGAGATGCCCACTGCGGTACTTTTGGTCGAACGTCCACTTCTGCTCCAAAGTGGAGAAGCTCTCGTAGAATGTCAACGTCCCCTTCTCGGGCAGCGGTTAACACCGGGGAGCAGTTGTTGTGTGGGCTGCCGTTTGGATCGGCTCCGGCCTTCAGTAAAGCCAACACGCAGTGTAGATGTTTGCCGCTGACTGCCGTGAACAATGGTGTCTGGGCCTTCACGTCGAGGCCGTCTATCTGGAGATGGTTGAATTAAATATTTAACACGCGTCTTTACTGGATAGAATTTTTGCACAGTGAATCAGTTGCAAAAAAAAAAAGTTTTTGTTCTTGTTCAGTGTTAAAATAAAAATGAAATTTCCTAAATTTATGTCATTTAAACTTTCTTAACCATTTTAAGATTCAATTAATATTAAACTGGTCCAAAGTGGCTATGGTATAAAATTAGAAATATATTTACAAATTGTCTTAAGATGCAAAATTATTTTGTTATATATAGAGCAGAGAAGAAAAAATCCACTATATATAAGAAAGTATCGAAATTATTCTTCTAATTCTAAAATAACGAAGCCGAGATCAAATGTATATGCACTCTATTTTTAAAAAATGTTTAGTAATTTGTTTTATTATATATATATATATATATATATATATATATATATATATATATATATATATATATATATATATATATATATATATATATATATATATATATATATATATATATATATATATATATATATATATATATATATATATATATATATATATATATATATATATATATATATATATATATATATATATATATATATATATATATATATATATGTTTCTTATATATAGTCTATTTTTATCTCTCTTGATAACGATAAAACAAGCTCTTCTTTAAGATAAGCTCAGTAAAGCCGATCTGATTAAACATGAAAGACGATGTTCAGTAATTATGCGCTTTAATGCATAATATGTTAAACAGGTGTAAAACACCATAGGCTAAATGTATTATTTTTAATATCTGAATCCGAATACTTTATAGTCCCACATGCCAACTCTTTGTTGCTGGGAGTCTCACCTCTGCTCCATGCTCCAGGAGGAGCTCCAAGCATTTCAGGTGTCCCAAAGCAGCAGCGGCCCGTAAGGGTGTGACAGGAACCCCCCACCCACTCCGAGTGTTTATCGACCTTCTGTAGCTCTCCTGAGAAAGAAGCTCGGAGAGAAGCAAGACATCATTGCCGCTCACGGCGTTGTTTAAGGCTTGGCTCAGCCCGTTGTCTTCGTCTTCTTCCTTGGGCTGTAGCAGGGAGAAGATCTTGGAAATGTCCATCAAACTCATGTCATCAGACCTATTTACCTCCAGGCTGCCATCTGTAATGGGGGTGGGGGGGTACACAAAAGATAATGCCATCCTAGAGCAATGTTTTTATGCATAGGAGAAGCATAACCTTGATAAATATGAACAGAATGTGTCAAATATACCGTGCATAAGAGTTGCCATAAATAGTTTGACATTATTTAATCGCCAAACCTATAAAAGCAGACACTGAAAGAAATATTCCTTATTTTAGAAAGACTTACCTACTTTTGGGTGAAGTTATTTCCAGGTAAAGATGATTATTAAGGTTCCAGAAAGGGAAAAAAATGGGAAATCCTTTGTGTGTGCATGAGAAGACGATGTGAAAGGTTTCTGATAGTGTGTATGAATGTGTTCTAGGGGGCTAAAACTTCCTGGGTGGGGAGCTAAATTTAGGGCACAGATGGGCCTGGCTGAACTTCCATTCTTGGGGAGTTGGAGCTCAGGTTTAAAATTAGAATTAGTGATTGACCAGTGGCATTCACACAAAGATTAAGTGTATTTTTGTATGCCTGGATGTAATATAAATACATTTTGCCATTGTAACCATGCACAAAGGTCAATTTCTGCTCACAGAGAAATTAGCTTTTAGAAATTAGAAATATATTTTTGTATATTTACAGGAGAATAGAATAAGCCATTTTAGTAAGTGTCAGCTGCATGACTGAGACATTTCCAAAGGGAAGCCACTAGTCAGCTGTTCTTTGGCCAAATCCTGCCATGCCTTCATAGACTTTAACAACACATTCTTTTTGCAGATGCCAAATTGTCCAGATTGCTGCCATTTTTCACATGCATGATGAGGAGAGCAATGTATTCAGGTGTAGGAGAACACAAAGAACACAAAAGTGAGTACATGCCTTAGTTTTTTAAATATAATTTGCCATATCTTTTGATGCAATAACACTAAAGATATACGACTTTGCTACAAAGTCAATGACTCATTCTCAAAGTGTGAAACTAGTAGTGTGCAAAAGTTACTGCCAAGAATAGTTTTATTCTATTCATGTGGCCTCAAATCACTCAATTTAATCTTTGTTAATTTAAAGGATTTTTTTGTTTGGATTTTTATGTGCACTTTATTTATTTTGTATTATTTTTTTTTATATTTATGTGTCATATATATATAGTTTGCCATGTCTTAAATCGTTAAATCCACCAGTCAAATTCAATTGAGCACTGAAATGCTTTAATTTGCATCCTTTTTTTCTCCACTTGATGGCGATAGTGACACATTATGTCTCTATTGAGAACAATGATTAACACACAAAAAAATAATAAATGCATTGAATATATTCTGCTCACTTACCTGAACTACCAATTAGGGGTTGGAATTTGAGGTAAGGTTGTTATTTCATTAAACAATAATTATTCATTCATTTTCTGAACAGCCTATCCTCACAAGGATCACAGAAGGTACTGGAGCCTATCCCAGCTAACTCAAGGCACCTGGAGAAAACCCACACAAGCCCGAGGAGAACATGCAAACCTCACACAATGACAACTGACCTGGAATCAAACCCACCACCCCAAAACTGTGAGTTGACCCTTACTAGAAAAAATGTTATTGAAAATACATAAATGAACAACATTCCTATATCAAACATGTTCAAAAAGCCACCAAATATAACAAAATTAGAATTAATCCTGGACTTTTAACTATTGTAATCTAACTTTCCCTGACCTTTTTTAGAATTCTGCCCAAAATACAATATCGCAAACTTTTAGTAATTTAACAAAGTGTATTTCTCAGTCCTCCAAAAATAATATCAGTATTTTTCCATCATCTGACGGCCTGTCATAAACAAAATCACTTGCAGCCAGATTTGAATTAAAAAAAAAATACATAAGTGACACAGTCTGTGCACTTGCTTTTATTAATCAACATATCTGGCGAGTCTGACATATTTTTTAATTTATGTCTCATGCTTTTGTCCGGTTGTAAAATAAACATTTGGTTCTGGATTGTCCTGATGATGAATATGGCACAGCTGTGAGCTGTTATGTAGTAGTAGTTTATCAAGAAGTTGATGGTTTTTTTTCCTATAGTTGTGACATGATTGTGGTGTATTAAAAGCTTGGTTAAATTGAGCATATCCACACTGAAATTCTTTGGTAACAAATGCATGGAAAGGTTTTTATTTTTTATTTCTTGAACCAAATCCACCAAAGGCCTCTGTGGACTTTATGATTTAGTGGCCTCCTCGAAGATTTTAAAGTAAAATCCCACTCTACTTTGGTCCTATTTCACGCTTGGGGTCAAAACTCCTTCAGAGATGACAGAAAGCACATTCTGTATAGCATAATTGAAAGCAAATGAATCCGATTCTGCCTTTTCCTCGAGTTTTTTGTGTACTCTGGCTCACGTTCACCCTGTGCGTGTATGCTTCCTGTTTCCCACTGTGCTCCGTGTTAGGAGTAACAGATTTCTATAGCCTTGAAAAGTTTTATCAGAACGAAGACACAATTGCGGTACCAGACAGTGCAAGGCAGACTAAATACACCCATGCACTATATGGCTTCAATCCAAACATATCTAATATTGAT
This sequence comes from Stigmatopora nigra, assembly GCF_051989575.1. Lineage (NCBI taxonomy): Eukaryota > Metazoa > Chordata > Actinopteri > Syngnathiformes > Syngnathidae > Stigmatopora > Stigmatopora nigra. The sequence continues at coordinate 11,797,183 of NC_135521.1, forward strand.
ATCCCCTGGAGACATCAATGTGTTTAATCTAATGCTTTTCGACCATTTTCCACAATCTTTTTTCCTGTGATGTGAGCTTGTTAGTCGAGTTTGTGGAAAATGCCTGGTCGCCCTCCAATGCCCCTCTCTGGATTTGGGAGGAAGTATTTTGTAGAAATATGCGGGTCACAGCAACCTGTGGTCTCCTTAGCAACTACGAAGGAACGTGGAGTTGCCCTGGCAACAGATGAAATGAGGGGTTACCGTGACAAAAACACTACAGGAACTCATTTAGCAGGACCTCGCTGTCCTTTTTCAGACAGATAGCAGCAGACACGGCAGGCAGAGCACTTGTAAGAGTGAGGGACAATGTTAAGGTGGAGTCAAAGATGTCCTTATGGCTTCATATTATGCTGGCCACATAAACCTTAAGGTCCATTAGCTTCATTTCAGTCACTTGCCATTCTTATGTTACTACAAATACTCACCAGATGCCTCATTAGCTCATATGTGTGTGTATTTATTTTATATATATGTATAATGTATGTATAATGTATGTATATATATATATATATATATATATATATATATATATATATATATATATATATATATATATATGTGTATATATATATATGTGTATATATATATATATATATATATATATATATATATATATATATATATATATATATATATATATATATATATGTATATATATATATATGTATATGTATATGTATATATATATATGTATATATATATATGTATATATATATATATATATATATATATATATATATATATATATATATATATATATATATATATATATATATATATATATATATATATATATATATATATATATATATATATATATATATATATATATATATATATATATATATATATATATATATATATATATATATATATATATATATATATATATATATATATATATATATATATATATATATATATATATATATATATATATATATATATATATAAAATACATATATTCCATTTAAATGAATAAGAAAAAAACTTAAATAAAATCTGTTAATTTACACTATTTTGTTAGCAAGATAACACAAAAGGATTCAATGATTTCTTAAAACTAGTTAAGGATTTGTTGACTTTGGTGGCACTTTTTACAGGTCTGCCATTTAAATTGTTGATTTTTGTCCTTTTCCCCATTTGCATTCGACCATTCTGTGTGACGTAGTTTTCTTTGTCACCTTCTCTGGCTGGTGAAACGATCCAAAATCACTTTGCCTTTGATTGCCTGAACATTGCACACAGAATGTGTCTTGGAGAAGTGAAAGAAAAAGAACTTTGCTCGGGCGGTGCAGCTGCAAGGATAATAAAATGACTAGACGGTAAATGCAAATCCAAAACGTTGTGGCTTCATTCACATTTTGAGGTCAAGATTTGACTTGTAGGATTTGAATAAGACACATTTTAGTACAAAAGAAACATTTATTCCCATATCATCGTATGAAAACTTAGAACCAAATTTAAAGCAAGTACTTCTGCCGGTTTCTCCACGTATGGGTCAAAGGTCACTTTCCCATTGTAAACATTAAAACAACATTTCATTTCATGTAGCAATTAAACCTATTCTATTCATGTTTAGGGCCACAAATCACATTTAACAACTATTACGTATGCACGCATGCAACAGACTCAAAAAAAAAAAACTGAACTTTCAATACACTATCTAAGGCAATAAACAGGATAATTACCAATGACTATTTTGTTAACTGCTATTGGCGGAACACGATTGAGCAATAATAAACCTAATAAGGGAGACTATACAGTTACATATTAATAATACAGCAAAAACACAGATAGAAACACACAACGTATATAGGATCCAAACCTGGCTTAGTGCTAGACTGATATTTAATGAAGTATAATACTAATAAAACATTTATTCAAAGTTTGTGGGATTTTTTTTCCTAATGCCTAGCTCTGGCACAACTGTGCATATGACTGATTCAAGATCAGTAAAATGGGCCATTTTTTTTGGAGTTTAAATACTGTAGCTTGTTAGAAATCTACTCGTCTGGTTTTCTTTTGGGCTTCTTAGGGTTGCGTGAGCGGCTTTTGGCCTTGCACAAGGGACAGATGGGTGCATTGCGGTGAATCTGCTGGTGGCACGAGAGGCAAGCCTAGAGTGGAAATGAAAAGGGACAGTCTTGTTTAGTCTAAAGATGATAGAACTTCAATTCCATAGCATATTAAATTTAATAGTCATGTTTTTATGTTCAGCCTAGCAGAAAATGACTCCAAGTAGGGCCAACCATTGTTATTTCTCGACCAGAAAGTAATGCAAAACATTTTATTTCTTTGCAATTTCTTTGGATAAAATAGCCAGTGTATTTTTCTTCAGTGCAGTAGAAACTATTAAACACTGAGAGGATCGTTTGGCTGGGTTGGAAGACATTATATATATTTTTTAAATTCCAAATCCATATTATATTGATGAAGATGTATCCCATACTGTTTTGAGTTAATTTTCCCCTTTTGTTGTTTTTTTTTGACTGGTAAATACCTTCATGGGTGGTGGTTGCTGTCGGAAAGTTGCAGTTTGACGGGCATCTTGTTTGCGGGACACTTGAAGTTGTTGCGCCGCCGCTGCTGCAGCAGCAAGGGATTCTGGGATAGCTGGCTCATGAGGTTCCTTTTGCCATTCTGCTTTTTGCTTCTCAAAGTAACTAGCAAAGGCAAGACAGACACAACGAACCCGGCTGTTAGTCTCATTTGCAGGATATCACAAACCCTCTATTCCATTATACATCACCACAAAGAATACGAGCTCACATTCTTTCCCCCTCCCCTCTCTTCTTAATGTAAAACTATTGGCCAAAGTACACTCCTAGTGAGAGTGTTTGTCTGAGTTAATGTGAGTGTCTTTGTTCCGAACATGGAGGGCTAGGAATAAATTTTGCCTTGGGTTTTTATGCCCCTCTGGCGCATTTTCCCCCTAAAAAAAATGATATCCTCTTTCATTATTCTCTCTGGTTTCTCTGGAAATAGGTTTGTGATGAAGTCCAATTCACAGTGGAATACATCTAAGAGACCCCCCTATCCATCAATGTACCATGTTTTAATGAATTTGTTTAACACAAGATAAATTACAATATTACGTTTTCAATGCATTTGAATGTATTATTATCTCAATTGTATTTTTTTGGGACCAAACCAAAAGCTCATTTTGGTGTGCATGTCACTCTTGCTGGGTGTATTAGAAAATATTCTTAACACCCAACAGATATAAGGTGTGACTTAATTTTCTTCCAAGTTACTCTATCACACCTTCAAATATAATTTCAGTAGGCACTTATTGAAAAGAGAACATGATTACAGAATTACTTTTCTCTTTGTAAAAATGTGCCTCCAGTCTAAAAGCATTGTGGAACAGAGAGCAGAATAACAGTAATTTTCAGCATCCTAGTTACAAAAACAAAGAGTTTATCAACCAATTTTGCTCAATTACACTATTGCAGCTTTACAGAAAATATTTAAAAGGTTCCTGATTTTGCCAGCCAACAACCTTTTAGACCAGGGATCTTCAAACTATTCAACAAAGGGATGCAGGGGATTTTATTCTAACTGGAAAGTCATCGGGTTTAACAGAGACCCACAGCGGCCCATGCGGACCGGTTTAGAGTACCTTGCTTTAGAAAAATAGACTGCAAATGAACTGCTTTATCCTGCTTCAATGCACACATCTGATTAGGCAGAACTCCTCCAGACTTGTATTGACCTGCTCAATTGAGCAGAGCCTGACTGCAGCGTTTCACACAAGTAGGTAATGAATACATTGAATTTAACTGATTTAAACAAGTTAGTAAAGTTTAAACGTATGGAAACTAAAAATTCCAATTCCACAGATACCGATCCATGTTTTTATTAAAATTATTTTCACCTCAACATGTTATTAGGAAAGTGGAACTCTTGCCGTCATGTTTTCAGTTCCCCTAGAGGACAATATAATCACTACTTCATGCTTGTGAAGGTTTTTAGTTGTCTTTTCACACTTGTTTTTTTCCTCTCAAACTTCTCAAAGCTAAAATTGAATCATTACACGTGTTTACGGATGTGCTACCATTTGTTGGAAATGTACTTTTTGATAAAGTGCCACAATCATTTAAGGTTATTTACTTTACGCTTGAGGTTTTCCAACTTATTAGAGGCTAAAGGCATTTCAGGTCTCTACTCAGGTTGTTGTTCTTGTGTACACTAACTTTATAGTCCTACTCCTCTGTCATTTGTGAACTGAATGGCTTGAAATTGGGTGACCATGTAGTTAGGGCCAGTATCTATCAATCCTTGAAGCAATTTTTTTTCTATCAAGCCTGATTACCTAATTGCGGAAGAATAATTAAGAGTTGGCCAGTAGAGGGCTGCCTTCTGGAAGTTAGGACATTGCCAAGTGAAGGCAGTGCGTCATTATTGCTAGTTGTAGGTGACGGGTTAGCCAGTAGAGGGCAACCTTTAGACTGTAATAGCCCACGTGAGTGTCATAAACCAATTTCCAATGATCTTTTAATTAAATAAAGCTACGAAAAAAATTAGCTTCTTACAACAGATTTACTAGAAGGCATCGTAAAACTGAGAGCACTCGCAAAAGTAGCTTATGACATTCGTGTTACTTCGAACAGAGTTGTCATCTCTCTGGCACTCATTAGATCACAGTGCAACCTTTCAAATGACAGGCCATCAATTTTTTCCCCCCAATTTATCAAGGACAGAAGGAACTTTCTTAAAGTGGTTTAAACTGCACTTGTCGATCAACTAAGGTGCTTGGACCTTTACTGTTCACTCTACATGTTTCTCTAATGTAGAAATATTAGACTAATCTAGCTTCTGTAAAAGTGTTTACCACTTATCCATTTTACTAACTTCCTAATTGGTACAAAATACTATAGACTCAGGAGTCAGTACGAACTTGAACAAGAAGAAATAATCTGTCTAGAGCAGGTTTCACTGCACTGCCACCCTGTAAAATTTTGAATTGGAGGTAAAACCTTTCTTTACACCCATAAAAAACTAAAAGGTCAGACACTCTTATAGTTTAATAGCCTTGTGATGCTTTTTTTCAACTTAACAGACCACGGCATCACGCTCACAGGTTTACAATTGTGTGGCTACTGGCTGCCAAAATCGGTAAGACTATATTCAATGCAGGAACTTTTGTTATTTGGGCTTTTCTCAAGTGGAACCATTTTACAGGTTCAATTGGGGAAACATACTTTCAATTAAAAGTCATACACAGGGGTGTCAACTACTGTAGATTTTCATTGTAAAGTACATGGAATGTGTGATACCCTTCCACAAAGGTGGTATGTCTGCAAATAGGTGTGTGAGTGTGTAAAATACTGACTCCAGAGATAGTTTCTCCTCTTCTTCACTGAGGTGAGGCAGTCTGTGCAGCCCCAAAGTCATTCTCAGTGCATCAACATGCTCCTTCAGAGGTTTGTACTCATCATGGAGGCGGCGAGTTGTTTCTAACAACTTGTTCAGGTCATTTTCAGACTGCTTGATTGTGCTCTCCATCTTTAGTGAAACAGAAATAACAGTAAGATGTACATTTGGAAATTTCTGTTACTTTTAAATAGCAATTTTCCTCTAGCACATGATATGTTCCTGCTTGCACTCACCACGTTGATATCTGCGTGTATGAGTCGGAGTTCCTCAACGTGTGCCATCTTTTCTTGCAGGAGGAGATCCATTTCTTGCTTGTACTCTTTTAGATGCTTCTCTTCAGACTCCAATGCTTCAAACTCAACCTTCAGACGAGACTTGATCTTCTGCATTTGGACTGTTTTGTTCCTATTGGCACAAGAATAGGACACTTGGCTCATTTTCTTTCACAGAAGAAAATCTGTAAGTAGTAACTTGTAAACAACCATGTCAGAAAGTGATTTTTATATGGTAGATAAGGGCCCAAAAGTTCAAGTATTTAAAGCAATTTAAGACATTTTAATGTGAATTAAGACCTTTTAAAAAAATAATCAATAATGTTTTTAAGACTTTTCAACTTGATTTATGGGTTGGTTAAATAATTCAGGACGTGGAAAGGTATAAATGCATTCATTGTCCGGACTTCTTATCCTCACAAGGGTCGCGGGGGGTGCTGGAGCCTGTCCCAGCTAAATGGAAAACCACTCACGAATGAGAATCGAACCCAGACAGGAATTCAATTATTTCACTGATAAACGTAATAGTAATGTTACATGTTATTTTGATTGATAACTAAAACTAGCGTGTGGTCGCTCCCATCAAATTTATTTTTAGTTTATTGATGTTGTTTAATTAAAATCTTTTAGCTTTTGGCTTTGAGAAATTATCAACTTTCCAGTATTAAGAGCAAGACTAAGAAGAATATGATGTCTTTAGTTTGATTTATGTAAAATGCGTAAATATTCTATTGCAACTTTGATAGAATTGATTCATGACAATAGGGAGATGTGGTTTCCATGGTAACAACAGATGATGATCACGTATTTGGGCCATATCTGAAGTCTGTCAAATTATCATTGGCTTTTAGTGTACAGTAGTCAGACAAAGGACTGTCAATGCCATTGCAACTACATCAATGACACAGTTAGCATCACGCTGAATGTGTGTTTGTAGTGGGGGGTGGGGGGAATCACACACTATAAGCATGATCTGCAGCTGCAAGTTTATAAACTTGTAATATTAATATGGCATTGAGATCAGTATGTGGCAGTCATCCAGCAATGGGTCCCAAACTGACAGACGGATGATGGCTAATTCGCTAGCTCAAGCGCGCCATGGAAACCAGATCACATCCGGAATGTCCTAAACATCTGGACTGATGATGAATGGATGATCAGAACACATGTTTCTACTACAGCGACATGACATGAGGCAAATAAACAATGCGATCTTCTCTCGTTTACCGGTGAAGCAGCACGGGCAACCGTTAGCCCCCGTTAGCTAACATGGTAACAAAGCAGCCAAAGGGGGGCTCGTGTTGCATTCGCTGACCTTTCTCAAAACATCAGCCTGCCTGATCGTCTTTTGACATGTTTTGCAGCCTTACCGTACTTCCAGTATGTTTTCCAACTTGCACATGATTTCTTGCTCGTCCGTCATGGTGAAGAAATTCCTTGAATCGTCACCCAGATGGGGCCGCCGTGTTTGCTGGGTGGTCCTCTCTTGTTGATGATGAAGAAGAAGAAGAAGAAAAAAAGAAGGAAAATAGTTGACGGGATCGCGCACACGGGCACGCTCAAGCAAGGTGATGTCGTGGCGAAACAAGACCAGATCAGGAAGAATACTATCTTCTAAAATGCCTGAGGTAATATTAAAAACACAGTAAGTAAAACAAATAAAAAATGCAATAATTGCTTATGTTAGAAAACAAGTTCTGAACCACTTCATCCTCATTTGGGTTGCTGGGGGTGCTGGAGCATATCCCAGGTGAGCGGGGGACACCCTGTAGTTGTGGCCAGCCAATCTCAGGGCACGAGGAGATGGACAATCATACCCAGGGTCAATTTAGAGTGTCCAATAAGCGTTTTTGGAATTTGGGAGGAAACAGGAGTACCCGGAGAAAACCTATGCAGGCCCTGGGAAAACATCCAAACTCCACAAAGGTAGACCGACCTGGATTTGAACCCATGACCCCAGAGCTGTAGGGCCGACAGGCTAAACACTCAATCCGCCGGGTCGCCATAAATAAATGAATGAGTATAATAATTTTATTCATCCTTTAGTGTCTCTAAGCTTTTCTTTTAAACTGATGTCAGTACTCCAAAATATAAAAGTATGTAGAAAACACTTGAAGGGTACAATTGCAGCTTTGTGACCATTTTGTTATCAGCATGACTGAGTTTTATGGCTCGGACAAAATGGTTTATTTTTTAATCTTGGCAAATTATAGGGCAATTAATAACTTTTTTTTTTTATAGAAATTATTATTTTCCTCAGATCTTAGTTGTTTCCAAATGGCCATAAAAATATCCGTATTTTAAGGAAGTCTGATCAATAATCCCACCACATCCTTAAAGACAGATGTACTGGCAACCAGTCTAAAATACTATTAGTTCCTTTTGAAATCATCTACCAACTGGAAAGTACAATACGATATTTCTGCAACAAATGGAATGCCTTTAACTGCATGTCCATGACTTTTCCAGGATTTTATAAAGATACAAATGGACTCAAAAAGATCTGTAATGGGCAGAGATATAAAACCTGATTTAAAATTAGCAATGAATAAGAGGTAACATTTCTTAGAGTTTATAACAGAAAAAAATATAATCTTCAATAAAAAATGAAAACATATCTTTCTGAGTTCCCTGCGCTTGCGTGGGTTTTCTCCGGGAACTCAGATTTTCTAAGATCATGCTTATTTCTTTGAATCACAGATGGTTGATGCACAATCCTGACTTTTGAAGCCAGAGACAGCAAATCTTGTCTTTCTTCTCCTTAGCCAGCCACATGTCACATTGTTTGCCAAATCCCAAAGAAATGAAGCTTCAAGAATGACAATTTGCAGATGTAGTGATTAAACGTCTGGCTACTTTATCATTTTTGGCAAGAGACTTTGCATCTGCATCGTGCACCATTGTAAGAATAGCTTTAAATGAAAACAGCCACCAAAATAATATCTTCAACCTTCTCCGGAAAAAGGCTTGATACTTACCCACTATTCTCTTATTTGAGGCTAAATTTGCTCCAAGGATAGTTTATACTCATCATAGTAAAATCTTAGATTAAGTGGAAAATTCTCAATGACTTTCAATCAGGAAAAAAACAAAGTTGGGTTTTGAGTACATAAATACTTCAAAACATTGGAAAACAGTCCCCAGTGGACACAGTTGATTCAGATCTAGATTTCTCATCTCTTGTTAAAACATTGTATATCAAAGGAAAACAATCATTCTTTATTTTAGATGGAGAAAAAGTCGCTATTGTGGAAGACAAGAGATTCATTGCAGGGTAAGTGATACTTGATCAAAGTTGTATTTGAAGAAATACTGTCAGATGAAGTATGCCTCTAAGCAATGTTTGGGCCCCAGGCTGCCATTGGATTAAATGAGAGAGAAGTACTTGGGAACAATACAATGGTCTTTTTTTTTCTCACTCTATCTAATCCGTGTTGGTATTGCAAGCAGTTTCATATGACTCCACAGAGAAAAGGCGACAAGCAACTACTGGAAGAATTCTTTTTACTACAGAAGAAACATGTCAACTGTGAGTAGAAACTTTTCATTGTTTCTGTCCACGTTTTGGAAAATATGTTTTTGAGGTTTATTATGCTGTTACATTACGGATTAGTAATTAACATGTACTGTATGGCAGTTAAAAATAAATCACTGTACGTAATTCAAAATGGAGCAGGGGAGAATACTTAGTACTTGGTCTGCTAGCCAAAATACACATTCAATGTGTTTTTTGTCTTTGAAAGAAGTACCTTTCTTTTAGAAACCATTTACCCCCATTGTACATGATGCAACAAATAAACTAAATACTCTGTTAATTGGAGATATCATATATTAACATAATAAAATGTCAAAATTCCCCAATTGCTTAGTGTACACTTTCATAAAGAAAATTAAGTTATCATTGGGATTTTTTTTATAACTTTTTCCGGTGTATTGATTTTTAACTGCAATAATACCAGTATTTTTCCTTTTTTACTCATTCTTGATACAAGTAGAATATTTATGATAGAATGAACCCCATCTAAAAAATCTACTGTGGGTTTCATTTTTTTTTATTATAGCCTCCACCAACCTCTTGTGAGTGGATGCTCCTGGTTGAACAGAAAAATGTAAGGAACACTCTTTTTGCTCTTTTTTTCTGTCCAAGAACCAGAAAAAGATACAAATTTTAGTTCAACAGAACCTACAAAGATATTAGTAGAAAAGAATTAGATTAAAAGTAATGTAGTATTATTTTTCAGCTCTGTTATTGCTCATATTTTGCAATGACAAATATGATTGTGTAACAGTGATGTATTTCTCCTGTGTATTGTGTTTTTTTGGCAGATAAATGTTCGGGTGACGAGTATGGATGCTGAGCTGGAATTTGCCATCTTGCCCAGTACCACTGGCAAACAGCTTTTCGACCAGGTACCACCTTAAAACAATAAAACCGCTCTGAACATGTATGTGAAGCCATTTTTCTGTTTAGATAGTGAAAACTATTGGGCTGAGGGAAACCTGGTTCTTCGGTCTTCAATACCAGGACAGCAAAAGCTTCTCTACCTGGCTAAGGCTCAACAAGAGGGTAAGAAGAAAGTTCATGGGCCCTATTTTCCTGCAAGGGTGGGATGTACTGGATATGAAAAGAAAATAAGGCCATTTTTGTCAACTTACTAATGTCTCACATGGCCAACCCTTGACAGATGCTCACAAATGAACGTGATATTGTCGATCCATTGAGGTTAATTAGTTGCATGCTATGTTCATCCCTTTGTTATGGGGTACTAATCCCAGGTGACTACCCAAGATGTGAAGAGAGACAACCCTCTGTTGATTAAGTTCAGGGCCAAATTTTACCCTGAGGATGTTGTAGAAGAACTCATTCAGGAGGCAACACAACGACTTTTCTTTCTGCAGGTTAGTAAACACACAAAATATTTTAGTGATATTTAAGCATGCAAAAACTGGAATTTCTTTGCATTCTTATATTTCAATAACATTTGTTTAAAAATAATCGTCCACTATATAGGGTATTCCAAAGGCTTATAACAGATACATTTATTTTTTGCACATTAAAAGTACAAATCCAACACTGACTAAAAAATAATCCATGCACAGAAATGGCACAAAACTTCAGAAGAGACATGTTCTTTTCTGTGTGAGTTACTATATAATGATATGAATTCCAGCAATGATAGACTGCAATTGATTTTTTGCTTCAGGTAAAAGAGAGCATCCTAAATGACGACATTTACTGTCCACCTGAGTCTGCTGTGCTTTTAGCCTCATATGCAGTTCAGGTCAAACACGGAGACTTTAGGAAAGATTATCATGTACCTGGCTACCTAACAAGAGAGAAGCTGCTTCCCCAAAGGTAGGCAGGCTATCCTCTGGGTACAAACTTTATCTTTTTCAGCTATCTGAATTCTAACTGGTGTCTTGTCTCCAATGATATATCCAGGGTTTTAGAGCAGCACATTCTGAATAACAATCAGTGGGAGGAAAGAATTCAAGTGTGGCATCAAGAGCACAAGGGAACGCTAAGGTAACCCAAAGTCAATCTATCCCTTCTTTGCAAATAAGTCATTCAATGCCATGAGACTTTGTCACAGGGAGGATGCTATCGTGGAATACCTGAAGATAGCTCAGGATTTAGAAATGTATGGTGTCAACTACTTCAGTATCAAGAACAAGAAAGGAACTGAGCTGTGGTTAGGAGTGGACGCCTTAGGTCTCAACATATATGACAAAAAGGATAAGTAGGTCTTCAAACTCCTGTTTTTATACTGTAGTTGTTAAACACTATTAAAAAATGAATCTGGTTAGGCCACTTTCATTTGATCAGATGGAGTAAAATTAACTAAGATAGCTTTCTGATTTCAGTGCATCCAGAAATTATGTATTCACTTTTTCACATTTTATTGGATTGCAGCCACTTTCCAAAATTGAATTAATTCATTTTACTTCTCAAAATTCTACACATACCACTCCACAATGAAAACATGAAAAAGTTTTTAGGGGGAAACTTTTGCAAATATATTGGAAATAAATCCGTATATAAGTATTCATAGCCCTCTGTCAGGATGCTCAAAATTGAGTCATGAGCACCCTGTTTTTTTTTCGATGTTCCTCCATCTTAATTAGCTTTAACCTCAACTAGATGCGTGATTTTTCTCCAGGTACTCTGGTAGGCTCCTGAATGCGCATGACTCTTGTGATGATCAGTGTGATAATGAATTCCTTATATTGCAGGCTAACTCCAAAGATTGGCTTCCCATGGAGTGAAATCAGGAACATTTCCTTCAATGACAAGAAGTTTGTCATTAAACCTATTGACAAGAAATCTCCGGTATGGAATGGCTTAAAAAAAGAATATGATATATATAGTATATGGTACATATTGAGTTGCCTTTGTTTTTATTGTTGTTTCTTTTTATAAGACTTATTTTGCCTAATACAATTCAAATGAGTAAATATAATCAAACAACCATAGAAAAGTATCATTTTCCCATGGATGTCAGTTTGCACTTAAATAATTTCACTGATGAGTACTTATTTTTTATAGTTAACACATTTTGTGAAGACACACTACATCACAACTGAGCAATAAATGAAATGCTAAGAATTTGTGTCATGAATCAATCTATAAATAATCTCTGCTTTTTGTATTTAAGGACTTTGTTTTCTATGTACCCCGTCTTCGCATCAACAAACGTATACTGGCACTGTGTATGGGGAATCATGACTTGTACATGCGCAGACGCAAACCGGACACCATCGAAGTGCAGCAGATGAAGGCCCAGGCCAAGGAGGAGAAGAGCAAGAGGCAGATGGAGAGGTAAAAAGGCAGCAATAAGGACTTCTCTCTTTTTGTTTCTTTTTTTCTTTTCTTCCAGAGTTAAAGTGTGTTCTCTGTACTCAAAAAAGAGCTGTCAGGGGGGATGCAGTTGTTTCAGATGTGTATTTATGCACAATTCTCCTGTCAGGGCTCTCCTTGAAAGCGAGAAAAAAAAACGTGAAAATGCCGAGAAGGAAACAGAGAAGATTGCTCGTGAGACTATGGAGCTGATGGAGAGATTGCGACAGATTGAAGAGCAGACAAAGAGAGCTCAAGCTGGTCTGACAACTTTTCAAATACAA